>NC_135097.1:975000-1075000 GCF_051107435.1 Chaetodon auriga
ATACCTGTTGAGGAAAACATGCACTTTAAGGCACCATATGCCGCATTCAGGACCACATGGGATTTGGAAGTGTTCTGATGTCATATTCATCAAGGCATCAAGACATTTACAGTATAAAGTAGTTCAAGACTTAGGACTTAGAGTCAGTCCCCCGTTTGAGGAAATGTTCCATTTCCCACTGGCCCTGAATGCAACATTAAAAACAGCTGGTTTTATAGCCACAGTGGAATGAGAAAATGTTGAATTTCTTGAAGTGACTCTGCAAGAAATCAAGTAAAAATGTAGGAAATATGTTGCTGCAGTTTCAGATTACATCTTCACCTTCTACACAACAAAGTTTAACACGTTTATGTTTACGTCAAGAGTGAACTTTACGTGAGCTGTAAACAGTAAATACAACACGGCTATTCCACAATGCTACAAATCTACTGACAAAGCTGTGTAAGAGTTTACAGGTCGAACGCAAAGTATAAAAGCTGTCAGATAACTTTTGTCTCTTCACAGAAACACGACTCAGGACTGTTAATACTGCTCTGGGAATTGAGATGGTTTTGGTTTTGGAGGCTCTTGGAAATTGGTTTGCATGAGTTGCAAACAATCCTGTGCAGACACCATGTTTTGTTCAGCCCTCTCTGCTGAACAAAACATGGGCCTGAGCCTGAAGCTGAGCCTAGGCCTGCAGGATTTTGTTGACTTGCTCAGAATTTATCTGATTTGATATTTGTGCTTCTACGAGTCAGCTTCGTAGTTAAGTGTTTTTTTTTTTGTTTTTTTTTTAATTGATGGGGGGTCTGCACGGGGTGTTTTACTCCCCACACTCTCTACACCATACCTGTGTCTGACTTCCTCTCTTCATTCAACAAAAACAGACTTGGCGCGTAAATCCAATACCTGATTGATTTTCTGTTGATCGATTCATCGTTTCAGGCCTTTCGTCGCTGGGTGTTGTTTCAGTACTCGTCCTGATTTGATTCTTAACCAAAGTTAACAACAATGCAAAGGAATCATTTTCTGTCCAGCCAGTTAACTGTTGAAGCAGTACTTTGTTTCCTTTCAAATCGTAGGGTTGAATATTGTTTTGGTGGCGTTATCAGAGCGACACTTCCTGCACTTTAAATCAGCGACTGTGAGGTCAAACAGTGAGTTCGGAGATCCGAGCGGACATTCAAAGCTGGTTTTGTCTGCATTTTGCTCAGTGTCACAAAGGAATTAAGGGCAGATGTGACGTGGTTAATGGCTTCACTACGACCGGCGTCGTTCCTCGGACAGAAGAGGCCGATGAGTCCCCTTTCAGGACGAGGACGCATTGAGGAACGGCTTTTCTTCCCCCTGGTGGCTCTTCATGTGTGTCTTCAGACAGTGGCTCTGAGTGAAGGCTTTGTCGCAGACGCTGCACTCGTACGGTCGCTCTCCGTTGTGGGTCCTCATGTGGACCGTCAGGTGTTCTTGGCGAGAGCACGCTTTCCCGCAAACCCCACAGATGAAGCGTTTGATGCCAAGGTGGCTCCTCACGTGGTTGTTCAGGTGAGTCTTGCGTTTGAAAAAGCGGCCGCAGTCGGAGCAGCCGTACGGCGCCTCGCCGGTGTGCACACGCATGTGATTCTTCAGCTCGCCATTGGATATGAAGCCTTTGCTACACACGGTACAGACGAACGGCCTCTCGTTGCTGTGCGTTCTCATGTGAGTCGTCAGACCGCAGTTCGAGAGGAATGTCTTGCAGCAGATGTGGCACAGGTACGGCCGGTCTCTGGCTGTGTGCGTCTTCTCATGCGCCTTCAATGTGCTGGAAAGTTTGAAACGCTTCCCGCAAACCTCACAGCCGTAACGCCTTTCCCCCGAGTGAGTGGCCTTGTGGCGGGTTAAAGATCGCATGTCGTACAAAGATTTACCACAAACGTTGCAGTGGTACTTGTCTCTACCTGCGTGCACTTTCCTGTGCGCTCTGAGCTGCGCCTTCAGACCAAATGCCTTCGGGCAAAGGTCACACTTGTGTGGTTTATCCGCCACGTGGACCCAGCGGTGAACACTCAAGCTGGAGGTGTGAGCGAAGGTTTTGTTGCAGACGTCACATGTGAACGGTCTGTTTCCTGTGTGCAGAGTGGTGTGGCAGTTGAGGCCAGCGATGGTGAGGAAAGACTTTCCACAATATGAGCAGTTGTGAGTTTTTTGATAATTTCTAAGATGTTCCTTTAACTCTTCCACAGATTCAAAATGTTCTCCGCACACTCCACAGGAACACTGCGGTTCCTCCACGTGACTCCAGGCATGCTTGATCAAACTGCCCAGCATCTTGTACCAAACTCCACAGACTTTACACGGCGTTTTACTCCTGATCAACTTCTCCTCCACACCAGACATTTTGGCTCCTCGCCTCCTCCTCGTCTTTGGTGACTGCGGCTCAGGATCCGGTTTCCAGTCGTCGTCTCCGTCCAGCGCCTCGTCTCCATCTTTGTCATCACTGGAGTCCACTTGGCTCTCAGCCACCTCTTCGTCAGCAGCTTCCTCCGTTTCCATGTCCTGTTGATGTGATGTTGAGCTTCTGGACAGGACGTGTTGAACAGGGCTGCTGTGGTGCGAAAATGGAAAATGACTTATTATTATTATTATTATTACTTGTATGATGTAGATATCTGTAGTGTGAAAGCGTCGCCATCCATCTGGGCCAAATCTCAGCATCAAGTCCAACATTAGGAGTTAAGAAGAAGACGACGACGATAGCCAGCGAGTGAATGAAAACAATGCTGCATTTAAAATAGCTAAAACAAAAAGTATTTCAGACATTTAATGAGGAAGGAAATGTGTTCAGCGTGTTAATTAGACCTCAAGGATCCATTCTCTTTATGCAGAACGTCCACTTCAGAATAATGTATGTTGTATAATTAATTAAAAGCACTGATGCATTAATGTGTTCAGAGTTTTAATGTTGCAGCTGATAAATGTGGGGAGATTCATCTTTAATATATTTTAGTTGATCTTTTTAATAAATCTGAACCTGCAAAAGAGCCACAGCTGTCAGATGAATGAAGCGACGCAGAAAATGGAATTCTCAACTGAAGTCCAAGTACTTCAAAAGTGTCTTAAGTGAGGCACTCGAGCAAATGTACTTAGAAGTCATCTGACGGCCGATCACACGGTCACATTTCAAACGTGAAACGTTCTGTCGAAGAAATATTTCGGAGCAGTTTTCCTTCGGTGTGGTCTTAGTGTAATATCTGACTTGTGAAACTGACGTTGTTTCAGTCGGGCTGTAACATCGAGCACGAGTTTCTGCTGGACCCATGAGCTCACCTCAAACTGTGCTCAGCTCCATCGCCTCGTTCTGTCGCGGCGGCGGACCAAGAACCAGCGTCTTTCTCGTTATTCCTTGATAAAAGGTGAAGCTGCTTGTCCTCTTCTTCCTCCTTTCCCGTCTACAAGAGTTTTTTTTTTTGAAAGAAACAACTTTTTACAAGAAAGAAGAAAATGAATACAGTTGAACTTCAAGCATAACACTGTGTGTTTGTTTCTACAATCTCAGAGCAGGAGCATGTACGTGCTTTAAGGAATGGATAATCCTGCAGTATATACTTTCAGTCGGATGTAGAGGAACGTCTTTCCGATGCTGGCGGACTTCGTGGACCTGTAGATCTCCTCTGGCGTCAGTGTCTTCAGTTTGAGCCTCTGGAGCCGCCTGCTCCTGTCGGACCTGAAGATGTCGAAAGGCTTGTTGTTCTCTGCCAGCTGAGGGAAGGTGGACCTCAGCAGACCCAGGAAGTCTGCTTCCTGTAGGCCACGAGGACACCTCAGATCCCGTATCGAGGATTTCAGTAACACTGAAACGGAGAAAAAGAAACCAGGAGTTCTCGATTATCCTGAACAACCTCTCACTCATTTACTGCATCTTTTCAGAACTACATTTTTTATATTCACCATTCTTTGACAGCATGTCTGCCTGGGAATCCTCCAGCACACAGACTCTGAGGAAGCGATGAGTCGGTTCTTCACCAAGGCGAGGTCTGCCACGCCTCCTCCTACCAGACGATAACCTGAGAGCAGACGTGAAGGGTCTCACTTCTCAGGCACAGTGATTCATGAAGCAGGAACGTTTTAATAAATAAAGATTTGTTGAAACTGATGTTTTGTTCCTCAAAGAAACCTGAGACATCCAATAAAAACCAATCATTGTGTTAATACCTGTGAGCAGATACGCCGTTATCTTTCATGCATTACCTGGCGTAGGTTTTGGTTCGATCAGCTGACGTCGTGGCAAAGCTGGGTGGAGAATCATCTGGTCTCTGTGGAGGATGAGGGTCTTCGCTGCTGCTCTGAGGATCCTCTCTGGTCTGGAACAGGTTTGTTCCCAAAAAACAGACAGGACTCGTTTTATGGAAGCTGTCTGGATCAAAATGCTCCACCACACAAACAAAAACAACACAAACACCTGTCAGAGCAGGTATTGAAGTATTACCCCATTGGTATTAAAATGCCACAACAGCCAAGAAAAACGGCCCTACCCTCAATAAATTAACACTTGTGGAAAGAACCCTTTGATTTCATCAATATTTCGCTTTAATAACAACAGATTAAACAACTATTTATCCATTAATTAAAATGCTTGTTGGCTAACTAATCTTCCCATGAGGCAAATTTGGGGACTCTCCTGGATTGTAGCTACACTGATGGAGACAGGACACTATTTCTGGTTCAAGGGGGGTCCTCTTAATAAAGACAAGTGATCATTATTATTATTATTTATCTATTTGAAACTATGTTGATGTCAAAGCACCTTCAGTCGGATGTAGAGAGCCGAGGTTCCTGCTCCACTCTGCCTGATGCTCCTGCAGATCTCCTCTGGGGTCAGCGTCTTCACTCTCAGAGGTTGGAGTCTCTTTGTTCTGTTGGATGTGAAGACGTCAAAAGGTTTCTGAGCAGCCAGCTGAGGGAAAGTGGACCTCAGCAGGTCCAGGAAGTCCTCCTCCTGCAGCCCACAAGGACACCTCACTTCCTGCACTGGGCATTTCTGAAACACTGAAACACACTTGTATCATGAGGTTGAGTTCATCTTTCCTGTTCTAATTTTTATTGTCACACAGTTCTTTCGGCAGAGGCTTCTGTTAAGACACTTGAATTCCGTCACTATTCAATCATGATGTACGGGATATTCCACAGCACTGTGAAGTCTTTCAAATGTACCCCTTGTTGACAGCACATCGGTCTGAGAGTCCTCCAGGATGCAGATCCTGAGACCTAGATGGCTCTGCGGGTCACTGGTCTGAGGTCTGCCAGGCCTTCTCCTGTCAGACGGACCTCTGGGGGAAGTTAACCCACAGGTTATAGATTGTTAGCTGGTTAATAACAAAACTAAACATCTTAGTGTTTATCACAGTTACATCACTGTAGTGGACATTTTCTACGTGTTCATGGCCAAAAGTATGTGGACACTGGAGTATTACACTGTATGTCATTGTGACATGTTCATTCAAGTGCTGCTGAACAGCCTCCACATGTTGAACCTGCTGCAGGGATTCCATTTCGACACCAGAGCATCAGTGAGGTCCAACACTGATGCTCTAGTGATCAGGTCTGGCTCGCAGTCCGTGTTC
This sequence comes from Chaetodon auriga, assembly GCF_051107435.1. NCBI lineage: Eukaryota > Metazoa > Chordata > Actinopteri > Chaetodontiformes > Chaetodontidae > Chaetodon > Chaetodon auriga. The sequence continues at coordinate 980,583 of NC_135097.1, forward strand.
CAGTTCATCCCAAAGGTAGAGCTCTATGCAGACCAGTCCAGTTCTTCCACACCGAACAGGGAAAATCATTTCTTTATGGAGCTGCTTCATGTCATGTTGAAACAGCAAGTGGCCAAACGCGAACACTGTTATCTAAAACGCTGTATGATTTAGCATCAAACTTCCCCTTCAGTGAAACTGCAACATCACCAGATAACAGCATGCTAGCTAATAGCAACCAGCCAACAGCAGGTTGCTGTCACCACCGGCATGCTGCTCAGCTACCATGCTAAGCTAATGATCATGCTTGTAGCATGCTGCCTCAGCCACCATAAGGAACCAAACACAAAACGCTAGCATAGTGACAGCATGTTAAGCTAAAATGCTTCATTTGAACAAAAAGGGCCAAACCAGGAAGAACGGATGCAGGGCACACAGGAAGATGACCACAGGGGTGTCCACATACTTTTACCAATATAGCGAACATCTTCAATAAACTGGTGGCACTGAGATTTGTGACCTTGATTTTATTTGATAATCTGGATCCTTCAGATTTTCTCGTCTCAGTTTGGAGCTCGTTGCCAGTCGTGCTGACAGCTGCTGCTCTTCATCCCCACCATCACCCTCTTCATCATCGTACCACAGGAGGCCCAGACTTCCAGTGTCCTCCACACCTGGAGACAGATGGAGTCAAAGGTCCCATTTTGTTCAGCTCTTGGACTCATTGTAGGCTGAAACGCAACATTTCCAGTTTGACAGGAAGTTAAATCAACACATCATCTGCATAAAAAAAACTTTGGATTTCTATATTATTTTAGTTTATTTTAATGCGAAAATAATTTAGCGTACGACTGCAAGTCATTGACTTCGATTGATTAGTGTACAAAAACGTCAGAAAATAATACAAATTGCCGATTGTATCTTCCCGAACTCCACCATCGAAAAATTTCAGAAAAACATTGAACATAAAATACAGAACAAACAGAAGTTGTGTAAAAACTGCCGCACACATTTTATTCTAAATGCTTTCAGCGCTCTCACTTCAGCTGACATCGTCTTTCACTTAAACTAATGTGACATTTTTTCAGGACTCTCTCACTTTGACTGACTCTCAGTCGATCAGCTGCACTTCAGCTCTTTGAGCATTATCACCTCTGTGGTCACGCTTCAGCTTCTCTCAGTATTCTGTCCTGGCTGACAGATAGCGATCAAAATGAGAGACCCAGTAGATTTGACTGAGGTTGCTTTACTCAATCTTCTGTTATTTTTTGTAAAACTGCAACACAAATGAAATACACAACATTTTACAGTACAGCTAAATGAATTATGTTTAACATTCATTACATTCCAGTAAACACACACTATTATCGCATAAAAATGCTCCCACAGGAAATTAATCAAAATATAAAATGCAGCAATAAAGATGCAAATTCACCCACACAACACAAATGAGGCTCCACAATGAACTGAATTAGCCTTAGCAGCTTAACTAGTCTCGTGCTAACAGTTAGCTTCGCGATTAGCTTTAGCGTAGTTAGTAGTGTTGCTTTCGTCAATGAAAATTCTCACTAAATATCGTCAACGAACCTTTATCACGTGACGAAAACGAGACCAGACGCAAAGGCTGGTCATGTGACGATAACTGTAATTAAATATATAATGCAATATTGTTGACGAATAAAAATGAGACTAAATGTGGTTTACAAAACAAAAGCTCGCTAAAATGTCTCTTCATTTTCATTGACCAGACGAGACCAAATGTTCTGACGTTATTTGGTCTTGTTTAGTCGTGCTGTTCGTAACAGTTAACTGAGCTCCTCATATCAACATGTTTTTTTTTCAGAAAAAAACAAAAAAAAACAACTTCGGAGGATGGATTTGAAGGCCGATTACGTCATAACGCTGCGCGAAGGCTGTCCCAATTCGTCCAAATTGGAAGGATCCTCCAAATGCAGCCGACAAATGCGTCCTCCTTTTCCCTGTATTCAGAGGATGCAGCGCTACTATCCTTCACGGCCTCCCATATCCCAAGATGCTTTGCGCACCGATTGTTTTTTTTTAATAATGGCGACCTGTTGATATGAGGAGCTCAGTTAACAGTTAGCCTTATTAAAACTCTTCACTTACAAATGTTACAAGCTCGCATGTCAACTAATATCTTACTAGTATACTTCTTATACTCGATTGTGATTGGCTGCAGGGTCTCCGTTAAAAAGTGTTTTAGGACAACAGAACATACGTAATTTCACAGTTTATTTATCACAACGGCAAGACAGGAGACAACATGAGTGATTTTATAGTTTCCTTTAACCACATTTAATGATCAGAGTGAATGGTGGATAATATTTCTTGCAATAAAAATGATTTAGGAAACTATCTGTGGGCTTTGAGTCTTTGAAACAAAGTTTGGCATCATCCTCTGGACACACACAAGCGGTAAGAGGTGCACTTGCCCTCTGAAACGATACTTTGTATCACGTAACATAACGTTAAGCAGTCACGTCACTTCCCTCCTCTGATTAGGTCTAATATAACAGTTGCGCCGACCGAGCTGCAGGTTCTGTGGCCAGAGCCGGTTACCTTGGCAACGCGTCACAACGAGCGATATTAAATAGTCCACTCAGCCGCGTCTTGTTAAAAACTTACGATGTTAACGGTAAAAAAAACCAACATTAACGTATTAGTAATTGATTTAATATTTATTTCTTTCGTAAGTGACCATGGTATAAGCGGGATAACGCCCTTCGAGGTGTCCATTATCAGAAATGAATGGACGACGTGGAGGCGTGAACCGTCCGACGCGAAGCTGTGAAGATATTCACATCAGGTGAATTTGTAAGTTGTATAACAGGCTACATTTCGCGCCTCTTACAAGCGATCGGAGCTGTGCGGGCGTATCTCCGCACCCCGTACGTGTGTTTTCCCGGGTTAGGAGGGAAGAAGTTATGACGTCGTGACGCAATCAGGACACGCTCCGAAGGCTAGACCGTCTCATTTACCGATAGTTGATGCGGCCGACGGAGGATCCTCCGAAGGACCCAGCCTCCAGAGAGCGCGTAGGCTGGGTCCTCCGAAGGATGCAGCCCCTGAATTGGGACACACCTTCTGTCTCACTTCAGCGGCTGCTTCAGGTCGCACTGCGCAGTCGCAGCGACGTCACTTCCTCAATCCCCACTCGTGGCGTTATTTAGAAAATGCGGCTGTGCTAGCTTAGCGTTAACGACAGACAGCTGACGCAGAGAACAGGACCGATGGCCGACCAGCCGGCTTTGCTTGGTAAAATAAATAAATATGTTGTGAATTCAAATCAGAGCGTGTTCGTGTCTGTAATGGATGTTTTCTTGAGTCTATAAGATAACAATATAATAAGACAACCTTGTTTGAATTGTGAAATGGGTTTGGCTAAAAGAACACTTTGGTGTCGTCTATACTAAGAGGTACTATATTGACTGGGTTAAATAGAATTGCATTACTAAAAAGAGACTAAAATACAGTTTTCATTGACTAAAACTAGACTAAAATGTCATCAGTTTTCTAAAAGTAGACTAAAATAGTCAGAGATAATTGTGACTAAAATAAGACTAAAATGCTCAGACTTTTAGTCGACTGAACCTTGACTAAAAAGAGTATGAACGTGACTAAGACTAAAATTAAAACAGGCTGCCAAAAACAACACTAATAGCCGGGGGTGACTTGAGGGGACAACAGGGCTGGTTGCACCCGTAGGCCTTGCACCTGGTCTTAAGTCGGTCCTAACTTGGCATTCTAAGTCTGACCTAGTAGTTACGCCAGTTGCACCATCCAGGCTGAAGCTGTTTTCTCGCTAACACTGACCATAAAACGACCGCCTCATTAGGAGGAAGCAGAAAGTCAAAATCTAGGCTGTTACTGCAGTCGTGACTTCAAACAACACAGCTTGTGAAACTGATCAACACGGTAACATCATGTGTCATATATCCAGGGGCGCACATAACCAGTACGCAGGTACGTATGCATGCCAAAAAACAGAACCGTGAATCGTCCAGGTGTGTCAAAATGCGCGTTTTGGATATAGATCTACAACAAGCTGTGTGCCATGTTACCATGCTAACATTCAGTAAGGCTGACCACACTCATCCTCCGTCTTCTCTGCTGAGGATTTCACTTTATCGAAGCAACTCGGACTGACTGCCAGAGCTGCATGTTGATGTGAAGGAGGAACACATGAGCGCTGAAAGCAGCGTCCTCTGAGGACGACTTGGTCCAAACAGGAAATACAAGAAGCCACATTGGGCTCTTGTTTTTTTCCCAGGATGGTGAAGTCACAACCCACCCTCCTCTGACTCTGATCGGATAGTACTCGCTGCCTTTGTTGGTTGGGGTGGTTCGGGTGGTTGGGGTGAGGCATGACCAGTGGGATTGGCTAGGGAAAAGGATATCTGGGTCATAACTTCGCCAAAGCTGGCTGCACTCATTGGCCACCCACGAGGACGGGGGCAGGGTCTCATTTAACACCTGAGGGCCAGTCTACACACTGATGTTAAAGAAAACCCTTACACCTTTAACACTTCATCGATCCTCACAAACGGCTCATTGTTAAAGATGATGGGTTTGTTTTCCCTACTTCTTTTAACATGTTTAGAAGGAAAAGAGCCTTTGGCCTACCTGTCTGCTGTGTGTGCTGCTGCTCCTCTTCCTCTTCTTCCTCACTCACAACAACCACCTCATGGCCTCCAAGATCTGGAACCAGGGCTTCGTGTTTCCAGCCACAAGTAAAAGAAACCCAGATAAATATTTCAAAAAAAATGTTGCTCATGTTAAGCACGAATGGCGCCGTAATGGTGTGCAACCAACGCAGACTGACGGTGAACCAAACGTGAAACCTGACTTCATTTACAGATGTTGGTGAAACTTTTTGTATGCCGATTTGTAAGTCACGTCATGGAAATATGGCTCAGCGTTCACTTGATGTCCTCCGAAGTGTGCAGGTTTGTCAGCGAGTAAAGTAACTTGAAATTAGCAGGTTTTAAAATTAAGTTCCACAAATAAAGAAAACGGGGTGTTAGTGAGTGGAGGAGACGCTATTGTTCATCAGTCATTCAAACACTGACCTCTTCTCTCCAGGTTGACCCGAGGCTGCAGGAGAAGCTCCAGCTGCCTCCGCTGCTGGTCGATCTCCCGTCGGAAGCCCGAAGCCTCCTCCTCGTATCCGGCTACGGTTCTCTCAACAACCGCTAAGATTTCCTGCGCGGCCGTTGTCAGTTTCTCGGTGACGATTCCTCTCAGAATCTCAGCTTTGGACATGTTACTAAGACCGTCCAGTGTCTCAGAGCTGCCAGGGCTCCTCTCCATCCAGTAAAACATCTTTATTTTCTTTCCACTGCTGTAATTTTACTGAGTAATTTTTGCACATTTGCGCCGACTGTGTTGTTCCGGGTTTTGGTGCAGCTATAAATGGTGTCCGACGAGAAACAAGTTGCACAAACTGCAAATGTTAAAAAAACAAAAACAACAGCCGTCAACAAAATATTATGTTTATACAACCACCATCTCCAACACAGATGATCAATCCAAAGATATAATTCATTATATAATTAGTATAATTGTGTCGTACTGTGTTTTCTTCCATAATGTTTATCTTGTAGAGCCAGAAAATTTCGAAGAAATCATTACATTACCATGACCTCACGAACACAAGAAATACACACGATGCCAACTATTTTACAACTCTGTATTGTTCGGAAATACAGCATGTGTCAGATGGTGTCTGACTTTTTTCATCATAATCATCACCATAAAGCAGCTCTTTGCACCCTCCTGATCAGAGCTGAGCCATCCAGCTCCAGCAATGACATTTACATTTTTTTTCAAGGTGATTACAAGAGTTTATCTACACTTGAGTAACTTTGAACTGGATTAAAATGGTGTGTCCTGATGGCAGGATCGAGAATGGAACTGCAGTCACCAACAACATTTCATTTTTCTACAAATAGTTTATTGTAGATGCTGCAAACACACAAATGAGGTTGCAGAGTAAAGACGGGTGGCTTCAAATATACAAACCTTTAAATCAACATAAAACCATGCAAGTTTTCTGAAACCAAAAATGTTCATCTCTGCAGGAAACATTCTTCAAACTATTGTTCAGTCACATTTCACAGACAGCAGGATAATGACTATGTTCACATGTTCCTGAGTTAACGACGTCATAGTTTTGCTGTCTGCCTACAGATTCACACGCTCAGCCAGGATCATTCTGTTAACAGGTGTCACATGTTCAGGACACTCTACTCTCAGCGACAATCCTCTGCTCGACCGCCATGACTCTGTTGGTACGTGAAGTACAGGGTGTGGAGGCTTTTAATTAAGAGCATTGACAGCATAAAGAGTTCTGACATATTTACATGACATGTAGCTCATCATGTGTGACTGTGCTGGATCTCAACACAAAGGCTGAGAGAAACATCTTCTAATGTTCCAAGTCTGATTCAGAAAACCCTCTAAACTGCACAAATGTGATGCAAATTGTTCATCTACATAATTGACACCCCAGAACGGTGCATGAGTCTACCTGCTCCAGCTGCTGGCACGGTATCGACTGTAGACTGGAACACAGGAACTGACGGACGGCAGGAAGGGCTCGTGTCCGTGGTTCTGCTCATAAATGCTCATTTTGTTACATCTTGAACACCATGTCTTCTGTCATGGTGGAAGAATATTTGTTGTCCTTCTTTCCAGTGTCTTGTGGGGTGCCCCAATGGTTGATCCTTGGTCTTGTACTCTTCCTCAGGTACTCTTACGTCACGTAAATCTTCAGCACAGTATTCCGTCCTGTTTTCATGCCTCCACACCGGCAACAGTCGTGGCCGTAGACATTATGCTTTTCAGTTGTCCATCATCCCATTCTCGTAAACACCTTTATGAACACCAGAAAGCTTTTAGGGAATTTCTTCAAATGTTCACTTGGACTCAATGACGACACCAGAATTTGGTGGGCAAAGGTCAAAGGTCACCATAGCTCAGTTGATAAGGTGTGCATCCCGTGTATTGAGGCTGTTAGTCCTCTGCAGTGGCCGCAGGTTCGACTTCTACCTGCAGCTCATTTGATATGGTCGCCCCCTCTTTCCAGTCATGTCTTCAACTGTCTCTGACTCAATAAAGGCAAAAAGCCCAAAAATAATCTTTAAAAAAAAAGGTCACTGTGACCTCACAAAACACAAACCGATCAAATTCATCGGCTAAAACGATGACGTGATGACATTTAATGTCCAAAAGGTCAAAGGTCCGCTTCACTGTGACATCATCGTGTTGTGCAGAAAGTCTTTTCTGTCCATTAATCAGCAGCATCATTCGGGGACAGAAGGACAGACTGTGACCATATTTCACATCTGCTCAGATGCTGAAATGGTGACTCTGATCTTCAAAGTGTCTGATTGTTCAGATCTTCTGTGCGTCAGGTTGAACGTGTGTGTGAAGCATCAACATTTTACAGGTTGTAGCTCCTCTGCAGCAGCGTCCATATGTGAAGCATTGCTGTCCACCATTAGCTGATTGGTTGAGCTGATATTGATCAGGTGATTGTCGTTGCTCCATGTGATGAAGCTCTCTATCAGCCCTCTGAACTCCTCTGGACAAATAGTCTCCGAGTGAGGACAGCATTATTCTTCCTGGACATTATTCACTGAAATCATCCAATATTTGAGATTCTTTAGTTATTTATTTTCGTCTGGACCAAACTGGAGGGCCGACAGACTACCATCCACAGAACAACGCTGCCAGCAGAGCTGGAGAGAGAACAGGTTAGAGGGCTGACCGACAGGCAGCGTCTGTGTGGAACATTCCACAGGTCAACAGGTTCATTGGTAACAGGTTGTTTGGCTGTTCACGAGCAAGGATGGAGCGACGTTCACCCCTTTGTGAACACGTGATTGTACAAAGGATATTCATTTTCAATGATTAAGGCTTGAACTCTGAATGTAAAGAAGGTGAGTGAGTGCATCAGAATGCATCAGACGCCACTGGTTGGCTCCACCTGAACCCCACCCCTTCTACATCCCTGGGTGTGAACAACAGGGAAGAAGCACATAAAGAGAGAGAGACAGACAGAGAGAGACAGAGACAGAGAGAGAGACAGAGAGAGAGAGACAGAGAGAGAGACAGAGAGAGAGACAGACAGAGAGAGAGACAGAGAGAGAGAGAGAGAGAGAGAGAGAGAGACAGACAGAGAGAGACAGAGACAGAGAGAGGGAGACAGAGACAGAGAGAGAGACAGAGAGAGAGACAGACAGAGAGAGAGACAGAGAGAGAGAGAGAGAGAGAGAGAGAGAGACAGACAGAGAGAGACAGAGACAGAGAGAGAGAGGGAGACAGACGAGTCGTCCAACAGAACCATCAGAGTCTCCTGAACAGCAGCCTTCATCTTCCTCATCCTCCAGCAGACCTCCAGAGGGTAAGACAATCTGCACACCTCAGCTGATAATCACATGTTCAGACACACAGCAGGACGCTCAGTGGACACATGGACATTTCAAATGTGTTTGAGGACCGTGACAAAGGTGCTGAAGGAGAAGAATACAAACAGGTTATGTATCAACAGGTTGTGTCACACATGCGGCACAGTGGCTTTAACAAAAGGAAAGACATGTTTTGGTTTCATAAAGGAAAATTAAAGACGTCAGAGTGTAAATTATTACATGACTGAATCCCCATTTAAAGGACAAGTTCATCATTTTTCAAGTCTGTCTTAAAACAGTGGTCAGGTGCCCATGTGAACGGCGCTTGCTGTAATCACTCCTCCTGTGCACACCGGACCTTAAGAGATGTGTTCATCATGCACTTTAACTCAAGGGATGGGGGACAAAGTCCACAGTCCTCGTTGTGTGTAAAGCTTCCTTTGAAAGCTGATCTGAACTCAGTATGAGTGGATCTTCCCCAGCTACAGTCTGTTTAGTACCAAATGCCCTCTTTTGCTTTGGAGAGATAATAACAGAAGGAGGAAATTCACACTGAAAAGACTGTAACTTTGGAAGATATTCACTAAATTCATATTTCAATCTGCAAAAAAGCATTTGTTTTCAGCACAAACAAGTTAATTTGATTAATTAGATAGGAACCAAAATGCCACATTTAGACAGAGAGGACAGGAGATCAAAAAGGTTTAAAGTCTTTAATGATGAGTGATAACTGAAGCAAACCGATGGAGTCGATGAGTTTCCAAAGCTTGAGGAGGAGTAAGCCAGACGAGTGTAGATGAAAACCTTTCAAAAGACGCAGACAGACAGACAGACAGACAGACAGACAGACAGACAGGGCATGGACGGAGACAGGTGAGGGCAAGGCACCTGAACGTGCACAAAAGACAAGAGTCAGGAAGGCAGGCAAGGAAAAGGTGTCACTGGAGAGACAGACAGGAGACAGAGGGAGAGGAGACACGGAGGGGAAAGAGGACGGGAACTGTGGATCCCCACAGCAGATTCAGCTCATGATTCTCATTTCAAAAGTTGATAAAATGACAGCGTGATGTCATCAAATCATCACTCTGCTGTGTACAAACACACTTTGGAATAGTTATTTTTTATTTCTTTGATGGTTTAAAGTCCTGGAAATCCAAAATGTGAATGAGTCCAAACCTTTTTGAATGACCTTTGAATGTGGCTGTGACTCTGTCCAATCAAAGATGTCCAACTGTGTGTCTTCCAGCTCTGTCTTCAGCTGATTGGCCGCCTCCAACATGCTCCGCCCCCTGCTCTTCCTGTCTGCTCTCATTGGGCTGGCAGGTAAGCACACGCACGGCAGCCATTTTGAATCTTCAGCCACAAGACGAGTTGAGAGAGTTCAGTAGAAGCAACATGAACGAAGAGCAAACGATCTCAGAGCGAAGAGCAGAATGACTTTAAGTCCATCAGTAACTTTAAGAGCTGATAATCTGCCAGATGTGCAGAAACGTTGCTGACATCTGTTTGTTTCTAAGAAGAAGCAGTAACTGATGATGAGACACGAAGAGATTTGACTGATAAACAAACTCTGTTTTATTTTCCTTCATGAAGTCCACATTTGAATCCTTCTCTGCTGTCCAACCAGCTCACAGACAGTTCTGACCTCTCATGTGTCTCCATCGTCTTCAGGTGCTGAGACGGTCAATGGTTCTTCAGTCGTCGACATCAGCAATTGTCCCATCACGTTTTATGGAAAGCAGTATGAAGAACTCTATGTGAGTAGGATGAGGCCTGATGCTTGAGAATGTCTTTGTTTGCTTCCATCTGCCGTCACTATCGATGCTCAGCGTCCAGCTGTGGTAGAGATGATGTGTGCAGACTGAGGGAACGTCACCAGTCGATGAAACCATAACCTGACGAGATCAAGACGCTGCAGATTCTGAGCCAGGTGTCGCAGTTGATCTCCTCCGAATGTAAAACCTCAGGGCATGATGGGAAACGGCTGACTCTCCCCTGATCTAAGAGCTGATTGGTTTAGATGTTGGATCAGCAACATGACGTTTCATAGAAACTTTTCATTTTGTGTTGAATTGGAGAGATTCTGACTGTATTAGATTTTGTCCTCTGAAGGTTTATTCTGTTAACACGCTGAATGTTGTGTGGTCGATTGATTCCATCAGTCAGATCAATAATGAAAACCGTCGTCCTCTCATCGTGTCTTTTCATCTTCTGAATGTCTTTCGTTGGAGAGCGAACTGAATGAAACCTCTGCAACTCTCTGAGTCAAAGTTCAGTTTTGTACAAAAGTTATTGTTGGTATTTTACTTCTTGTCTCTGATTTTCTCAGGTGAGCTTCGAGAGTCAACAGTTAGTCGTCTGTTTCGACGACTATTACAACGTCTCTCAACCTGCACAGGACTGTATTCTGGGGCCTCCAGTCGACACAGAGAGAGTGCTGATATTGAGACAAACAATCCATCGAGCTATTATCAAAATCTTTACCGTGGCAAAGTACCAACCATGTTGAATGACTTTGAATGTTACGTAGAGATTGAAGACTACTCTAGTCCATCTGTGAGTGTTCCTCAGTGTCATGACTAAATACATTTGACCAGTGTTAATGTTCACTCAACACAAGTTAATTTTTAGGTATATAAAGGATTTGACATGAAAACCTTTTGAAAAAGCTTTTGAAGGAAACTTCCTAACAGTGTCTGTATCTCCTCTGTTGACTCTTTGCAGAGTACTTTCAATCTAGCTAACTTTGGGACACAAGCAATGATGTATTTCTCCTTTCTCAATACTGGTTCATTTGTGAGTATATGAAATACATACATATTTGCATCCATATAAATATACTGACGGAATGATGTAAGGCTGCAGATGATTGATGAACAGTTACAGACTGTGTAGTTTTATGTGTGTGATGTCTGTTAGGATGAAGAACTGAGTTACTTGTTGTGTGTAGGATTTAGGGGGATCCACTGGCAGAAATGTCACATAATAATCATCATCGTGTTTCCATTAGCGTATAACCACGTGAAAATAACAACGGACGTGTTCTTGTTAGCTTAGAATGAGCTCTTTCTATCTCCAGAAGGAGCAGGTCCTCCTCCACAGAGTCCACCACGTTTCTACAGTAGCCCAGAGTGGTCAAACCAAACACTGACTCTGGAGACGGACTCTGACGTTTTTCACATTTCTCAGGGCCGTCGTAGAGGAGGGTGAGACGGGGGGTGTTCAGTTGGTTGCAGTCTGCAACTTGACCTCTAGATGTCACTAACTCCTGCACACTGGACCTTTAAAGCTGCTGCGTGTCGGATCAGAACATTTCTGACTCTGGCGACTCCTAGTGGTGGTATCAGGAAACACTTTGGCTGACAGCAGTGAAACTCCGTTCTCCCCCCTCCACCCTCCCAAACTCACCCAGTGACACTGACATGAGTGGACTGAAGGCTACACAGAGACTGCACCACTTTACATCAAGATTGTCTTATTTCCCAAAAAACACGACAGCAGAATCATTTCCAAGATGCTCCAATCACATACGACACGTGGAGCGTCCCGCAACCATGACATCACAACGTCCCTGATGGAGTCCAGCCAGAGACATTTGTGGATCGTCGTCTCTCGTCTGTCTCTCTCCTCATTTCCTGTCACTTTTCTACTGTTAGCTGTCTAAATAAGACAAACATTATCCCCAAAAATACTTTGAACGAACCTGCACATGGAGTCAAGGTCACTTTTTACTCTTGTCAAAAACTGGACAAAACGTTTAGTTTAACAAGTGGACGAAGACATTTTCCCACAGAGTTTGGTCTGTGTTTATGTTAACATGTATGAATTCAGTCTCCTCTGTGACAGTAACACTGGTTGTGTTTGTTGCTGTTTAGACGTTTAAAACTTTGGTCAATGGATCCACAATCGATACGTTCACCTTCTCAAGTGGTAATGACACATTAATCAATGATGGTGGTGACATCAGTGCATGCAGACACTCAGGTTGGCAAATCCACTGATTCCACAAATGAACCTCAGAGTCTGTGACAACTAAACTGAAATATTTTAACACTCCTGTTTTTGTTTGCTTTGGGTCACAGTTTGGAAACTTGTCAGTGAACTTTGACTTTTTAACCTGATGCAAACCTTTCTTCACCTTTCAGGTGTCATGTACAAACCTGGAACAAACGCCTCTGACCCAGAAACCTGCTTCAGTCTAACCTGTAATGACTCTGCAGTCCTCGGTATCACTCAGTGTGGCCCTCTGGATTATTGTCAAGATAACACCATGTAATTATATGTCCTATATATTTAGCAGAAAGAGCTGTGATGATATGAGGACTTGACGAGGACTTCCTAAAGCTTCATTTATTCAGGGAAGTTTCACTGAGGGCATCGCTCTCCTTTGCAGGTTCAACAGTAGAAAGCTTTTAATGTGAAGCAGCAGCAGCAGCAGGAAATGTTGGGTTTGCATCAGCAGTAACTCAACACAGCTCAAACGCTGCTCTGATAGGAGCAAAGAGATGAGTAAACCGTGAGGCTGATATCTGTGAGACCAAAGCAAGGACAGGAACGTAGAAGTGAACCTAAATTCCAAAAACACAGACATTCAGTTTCTGAGAGCTGAACACTGACAGACTTTGCAAATCAGTGTCTTCTCTCTGGTGTCCAGCAAAGTCCACACATCAGTTTAGTGAGAGACCAGGATCTGTTTTGAGGGAGGAGACCGTCACAGGTCGGCCCCGGTCGGCTCTGTCTCCAAGCCGGACCACAACAGAGTCAGAGCAGTTATCCTCTGCTGTGGGGCTGCAGTGGAAACTCTGCAGGCCATACAGAGCTCACAGCAAAACGCTGCCTGACCTCCAATCAGTTTAAAAGCAGCTGACACTTTATCTGGATCAGGACCAGGTTCGAACACAGCACAGTTTTCATTAACTGTGATGTGGTTACTGAGATCAAGTGTCCAGTGTGTTACTGGAGAACGTTCCAGAACAACAGTGAGACGTTTCCCTGGAAATGAACCAAATGTTGATTTTTCTGCCGAGTCCTTCAAGTCACTGCTGTTGGCTGACGTGAGTCAGGCCTGTGAAAACATTACAATCAATTATTATGTAGATAAATGCCTCAATGAAGACATGAACATGAACACATGAAGACTTCACTCCTGTAGTTTGTTTGTTTGAGGGCCCCCTGGTGGTCGCGGCCCTCAGCAGCAGCTGCTGATGGTGTTTGTTGTTTCTGTCCTTCTGTGCCTCCATTAGCTGCATTCTTAACCCCATCTGCACTGTGACCGGCCCCGCTGTCATCGACTTTTACGGTGATCTTAACACGGTCCAGGATCGGTGTGCGTACACTCTGCTGTCTGGTTCGACAGTCTCCGGCCTCACTGTGGTGGGGTATTTCCGGGAACGCCGTCGTAGAGATGTGAGCTTTTTGGACAGTGTGACACTGCAACTGGACGGAGAAGAAGATGTTCACCTGGAACAAGGGGGGATAGTTAAGGTAAGCTACCTACAGCCACAGTCAAGTCAGTGTGGACTTTGATCCCAAATCCTCGTCTCATCCTCTGCTGTGTCAGCTCTCATCTTTCTTCTCAGGGACATGAGAAGCACTTATTTTAATACTGGTGAACTCGGTGGTGGTTGCAGTGAAAACAGCCTGTTTGTGTGTGTTTGTGGTGATTGAACCTGTGTTTCCTCCACTTTGTCTCTCTGCTGTGATGCAGCTGGGAAACACAACGCAGACTATCAACGGCTCGACTGTGCTGTCAAACGGTGTGGAGGTCTCTGAGGACCAAACTGGAGTCACTGCTGTGAAGACAATTGGCAGCAACACTGTTTCTGTTTTCTTTGACGGCAACACTGCACAGATCCTCTTGACAGGTACAGAAACTGAAATCCTACCACTCACCACACAGGAGTAATGATGACACTCAGCGCTCATTTGGGGCATCAGAAAGATGAACCAAGCTGTCAGTTAGTGAGCTGCTGTTCATCCAGTTTGAACGTTGATACTGATTCTGTCCTGAACCTGTCCAGGACCTCCTGGAGAGGATCCAAATCTGGGGGGCCTGTGTGCCGACTCCAGCACGTCTTTGAGTGATGAGAGACTTCCTGGGGACAACGAGTAAGGCTTCAATCACAACCCACTGAATACTGTTGGTCACAGGGTTCAATGTACTTGTCTCTCATTGAAATTCAGTCTCTGAACACATCTCAACTTGTCTGGAACGTTCATGTTTCGGTTGACTCTGACTTGACTTTAAACGATCTGGACGCCTCTTGAAAAGATGAAAGGTTCCTTTGACTTGTGGACTGAAGCAACGATACAAAGCTCATATGAATCTATAACACTCAGAAAGTGTGTTTGTGTGCATCTGAACAAGTGCGAGCAGGGTATCAGTCCTGACTTTGTGTTGTGTGTCGCCCCCTAGCTGTGAGGTGCTGTACAATGACACTGCTGACAGCTCGATCAACTGCACCACGATGACTGAACAGTAAGCAGATGAAACAAACTCTCTGTATTCTACTTTCATGTGTGTGATAAATGTCATGTTACATCACATGTTTCATGTCATGTGATGTGAGGAGGGATGGAAGATAAACACACCTGAACTCAGATGATCCACCTGTAACTCAGCACTGATTGGACGTCATCCTTCATCTCTCTTTCTGTCTCTTCACATCTGTGGAACAGCTGTAATCTCCTGAATGACACGGTCTTCACCAGCTGTCACAACCACATCGATCCAACCCCCTACATAGACGCCTGCATCGACACTTTGTGCAAATACCCTGCTGTGGACGGTCTCGACTGTCAGTTCCTGGATGCCTACGCCAGACACTGCAGCCTGCAGATCAACGACACAGTGGACAGCTGGAGGTCAAAGGCCGGCTGCTGTAAGACTTCTCTCACTTCACATCAATTCAGTGAAGCTTTATCAACATGTTTTGAATAACAGAATCTAAATGTAAATGTGAACTCGTTCTACTGTATTTAAACTGAAATACTCAGAAGAAAAAATAAGTCTAAATCTAAAGACTAAAACAAGACAACAAATGTCTGACCTGAAAAAATCTTTGTCTCGTTTTTCAGTTAAACTTTCAGAGCCCAGTTTTCACAGTAGTTGTGGAGAATTGATTGATTGCTGTTGCAGTCCTTGTGTGTTTGTGACAGAATCAGCAGATCATCTGCATTAAAAACAGTCAGCACCTCCACTGAACTGTGTTTTTTTAGTGCTGTTTCATTATTGCAGTTTGTGTCATTATTCTTTACATGTGTCTCTCTGTCTCTCTTTCAGCCTCCCCTCAGCCCTTCTGTCAGGGAACGATCTGCAGTGATCATGAGTTCTGTGCAGAGACCATCGGTGGTGAAATCGGCTGCTTCTGTCGGGCCATTTTTGCCTTCCCGTACAAATCCAATGACACTTTGGGTACGACAGCTGCGACACGACACCATGACTGACTGGTGCAGAGTCCTGATCCTCAGAGGATGGAGGGTTTTCTCACAGGGAGACTTGTTTCACACAGCTGAGCTGTTGTGGAGCTGATGATAACTGACCTTCAGCACTCAGTTTGACTGAATGTTTGTTATCAGGAGCACAGATGAGACTTCATTAACTCAGCTCTTCTTTTTCACTCTGATGGTATCAAACCACAAAAACTGGTACTTTGGTTCCGAATGAAAGAACCGACAAAGGTCACTAAAGCAGGATTGAATGGTTTGACTTGTTTTTGTCCCTCATGGTGTAAGTGTCTGTCCGGTCTGTCCTCTCTAACATGGTCTTGTATTTGTCTCCCTCGTCTGTCCTGCTGGACGTTCAGGTGACCCGACGGTCTGCGAGGAGAACTCAGCTTCACTTACTCTGGTCGGGTGTCTCCTGGAGGAGAGAGGCATCAACTACACAACCTTACACCTCAATGACCCCACCTGCACAGGTCAGATGGATGAGGTTGACCACATGGTAACCTTCAGCTTCAACAGCAGCGACCCCTGTGGGACGGAGGTCACGGTGGGTTCTCCATCACGTCTTTCCTCTCAACAAGCAGCCAAATGTCTTCCAGCTCTCTGCTGAGCTTCTCCTGCTCTCCTCCAGTTTGGGATCTTTCTGTGGGTTGGGCTTCAGCTCTGACCTCCTTGGTTTCTAGTGATGATGGTCATCTATGAAGCTTATTCTAGCCAGTCAACACCTCACAAATGTCACATTTTAAGACTGAATGTAAAGAGTTGTGATGAATTTGTGAGGAACTTGTGCCGTAACAACATCTCCATGAATCTCCATCACCCTACAGTCCAACAACAGCCTTCTGATCTACACGAACACCATCACAGCCCTGAACAGCTCCTCTGACAACATCACTCGCCAGGACCGAGTCGACATCGACTTCTCCTGCTACTATACTCAGCCAGATGTCAACAATATGACCTTCAGAATCAAGGACAGGTGAGTGGAGGCTGTTATCTTTATGTTGTGAAAAGGTTTGTGAGTATAAGACAGCTGAAGTGTGTGTGTTCTCTGCAGCCCTGTAATCGAGCAGTTCACATCTGGAACTTGGAATTACACTCTGACCATGAAAGCCTACACCGACGCCAGACATACAGAGGGTGTGGACTCCAACTCTGAAGTCCAGCTGAACCAGAAGATCTGGGTGGTGCTGGAGACTGACGGGCTGGATGACGGTCTGGTCGCCCTGGTGACGGACTCCTGCTGGGTAACCAACCAGGCTGGGACTCTGAGATACAACCTGATCAAAGATGGGTGAGATGAACACAGAGGTGGTTGCTGCTCGCTGCTGTTCCAAATGAATCAGAAGCAGGGACTCGTTAATTAATGTGCTTCTTGATTCCTGAAAACAAAGTGTGCTCTGATGTGATGTGTGTTTAACTGTTTGTGAGCAGCTGTGCAAAAAGCGATGATGAGACGGTGGATGTGGAGGGAAACGGAGAGGGACTGTCCAACTACTTCTCCTTCAACATGTTCCAGTTCACTCGGAGCTCTGGTGACGTCGACCTGCACTGCAAACTCCACCTGTGCGCCACCCTGAACCAGACCTGCACCCCGGTACGCCTCCCAAACACACCACACGCACTCGTGAAACCAGCTGCTCCTCCCTGGATTACAGTTAGAACAGGGTGTCTGCCGGCCTGGTGGTTAACTCACGTACCGCAATCTGTGATGGTGGCGTCCCCGGGTCGATTCCAGCTCAGGGCGTTCATTCCACATTCATTCCTCGTTTCCTGTCACCTGTATATTTTCCTCTTCAGAATAAATGCATAAATGCCCCAAACAATCTTGATTAAAAGCAGTTAGAAGAGCAGTTACAGATGTGTCAGCTGCTGCTGAGCTTCCATCACCTCCACCAGAGACCGTCTGTTTCCTGTTGCTTTGTTCACTCTTCTAGTCCTGACCTGCATCACATGAACGCCCTCACTCTCAAACACTCTCTGCTGCCGTAACTAATTTTGGATCATCCAGAAACAGTTGATGGCTTTTTTTTCCAGTTGTTCTCCCGAAATCACAGCTGCCATCAGCCAATCAGAGTGTCTGTCAGTCACTGTGTGTATTTAGACTTACATTTCTAAATACTTTCTCCCATTACAATAAGAAACGTAAAGGCTTGACAGAGGAGTACTTTCTGCTCACTGTTCCAGTGTTAAACATGTAGATGTTCAAACTGAAGGACACGAAAGGTGAGATGTTTGCTCTCAGCAGCATCGGTCCACCATGAATGGATCAGTGTTGATCTTCCAAAGTCTGGACTTCATCTCTCTGTCTTGAACTTCCAGGACTGTGGTGGAGCTCCTCGGAGACGCAGATCTGCCACGCTGAAATATGAAGATGAAGCCCCAGCCTTCATCACCATGACCTGGACTAATTAGGTAAGATACAACTCTGCTGCTGACTGGTGACATCAGAGCAGCTGACCAATGAGGCGACAGCAGAGTCCTGCTGACCAGTGAAGGTGTGGTCGACCAAAACACCTCAAGTCCAGCTCCAAAATCTCCTCTTTGTGTTGATGCAGAGGTGATGTGAGGTGAAGTCCAACCTCTGAATGTGTTTGAACAAGCAGGATAAAAGCTGCTTTAGTCATGTTGACCTCTGAAACAAAGCTACAGGATCATCATCATCATCATCATCATCATCATCTGTGGTCACCACTGCTGTATGAAAGTCCAATAATAAGCAAAAGGAGCCTCATTGTGCCTTCAGCCAGAGAGAGAACTAGATGCTGCATCTCTATCTACTAAATCAACCATCAGACGAGCAAACAGAGTTCAACAGTTTCCTCTTTATCAGGCGTTGGTGGCAGGTCAGCAGTGGGCGGGTGGCGCTCTCTAGTGGTGAAAAACGTGGTCAACATGTAAATGTGTTACTCAGAGACGCTCATGCTTTCAGACCGGTGGAGACGGATCAAAGAGAGTCAGAAGGAAGAACCGTGACATGAGTGATGTTTGATGATCCGATGTAGAAAGTAAGATGTGAGTCTGACAGGGAGGACAGGAGGGTTTTTCTGCTCAGCTTTCAGACTCATCACAAAACAACAGAATGAAGACAGTTCAAGAGTCACACATGCTGACTTCAGTCGGGATGCAGGTTTGGAGAAAAGTCATCACTCACACTTTGGTCTGCTTGTCTTCTCAGGTGGTTTCCACGGTGACTGGGACCAACCAACAGGCTGTCCACCTTCACAGCGATTGACTGTTGCTCGGTCCTGATCCAGAGCCCGGGCGAGTTCATCCTGCGCTCTCAGAACGACATCTCCTGAAAGGATTAGCTCAGTCCTCACAGCAGATTTTATGCAACTGGAAAACACTCTTTTGATTTCACCTTTTTTCACTGAAATAAGAAACAGTATAAAATCATCATTATCAAGAACTATATGGTGAAGGGAAGTGTGTGAGGAAGTTTGGCGTGAATTCCAATCATGTTATTCATCGTGTCGTATGTCTACTCTCCTACTAATCACAATAATCAGATGGTATTCAGGAACTCTCAGGGTGATTAATGATAAGTATAAGAACAGGTTCCATGTTGAAGACACTTCTTAGAAAAGAGGCAGCGATGTGGACACCACAGTAGAACTTTAAACTGCTTTATATGCACTTCTGTTCTTTTTCTGGAGACAGCAGTTTCTGTCAGCTTGTGCCTGTAACATGATATCAGTTCATCACATCAGCTCACTTTGATCCGTGGTTGAGAAGAGAAGCTTTGACACTACAAGGTTTAGAAGTGATCTCTGAGGAAAACAGTGAATTCAGTGCAAACGCAGCATCAACACTTTGATGATTTACAGATTCCAGGTCAGTCAGAACTGATCTGTGCAGCCTCACTGTACCAACAATGTCAACACAAGACTGGATCCTGCTGTCATTCTCAGAGACATTCACAGGTTTTCTAATACAAGCTGCAACTCAGGACACCAACTAAAACGAAATCTGAACTCTTTAATAACTTTAAAAACTTACCCTTATTATTGTTGTTGTGAACGTTGCTTCCAAAACCTCATTTTGAATCATGAACACAAAATATCTTCTTTTATAACTCAAAATTATGTTATTGCACCTCAATTTTAACTGGCCAACAACAACATATCACATAAGTTAAAGCCTGAGAAACTGATTCTTTCAAATAAATATCAACTGACAAACTGCTGCTTTCATAACACTGAGATGTGGGTTGTGCTGTTTATCTTTATTACGTTACTGTTATTGCAACCAAAAAAAAAAAAAAAAATCAATAAAAGGTTTGTGGGAAAAACTATGACTTTGGATCATTTTATTTCTTTATTTCTTAATGAAAATGAAGTCATTTCTTGATGACATCATCAAGCTTCTTATATTTACTTGTTGTATCTTATAGTTAATCTGTTGCTGTTTAAGTCCACGTTAAGATAACTTCATTGATGCCACGCCGGGGAAATTAAGTTGTTACAACAAGCAAAGTATAATTAGAGCATATGTTAGCATAAATCATGGTAGTGCAACAACAGTCGGTTTGTGATTGGAAATGGGAGACAACATCAACACAGTGCTACATTCAGCAGTCCCTCAGTGCCATTCTGGACTCCTCTGACCATCTTCTCACATACCTTATGGTTGGCACTTGTTTATTCATCAGAGGTATGGAGGCAGGGAGCAGATGAACCTGATTGTGATCAGAACTACCCAGCAGGGGGAGGGGTGAAGAACAGTCGGCATCCTTAGTGTTTGCATACAGTAAGTCCAGTCTTCTGTTGTCTCTGGTGTGGCATTTAACATACTGGGTGAAGGTGGGGAGAGTGGAGGACAGGGAAGCAGGACTGAAGGCTCCAGAGATGAGGAGGAGGGCCTGTTGACAGCTGTCTGTTATGATGTTGAGGCCGAGCAAAAAAAACAAGGACGTGAACCCAACAGACAAACAAAAAGGGCAGGACGGAAGCAGTTCAGGGAGGTATTCCAGGTAGGAGGTTCAACAAACTGAGTCTATCCCTGAACTCTGAGTTGACTTACCCTCAGATGGGAAACTCTGAGCATCCGGTTCCAGAACAGCCGATCTGAGTTTGTTCAATCAACTCTGAGTATGTTCACCTTGAGTTAAGCGCGTGCACAACCACTATAAAAAGCCATCATCAATGGAGCCCCGATACCACGAGTCACCATGACAACTGACAAACAAAGATCAAGTTATTTTACCCTGATGGAGCTGGAGGTCTGACTGCAGGCCTGAGTTTGAATGTACTATTCCACTGACTTAACCTTCAACCGTACCTACGATTGTAGCGTACAGTTACGAATATAAATAGGAATAAAATCTGATTTTCATTTAGGTGCAATCCAACAGGGGAGAAACAAACTTGGGAGCAGCTAAAAAGGAAAAATAAAAACACCATTCAAAAAGGTAAGGCATGTTTTGCCAGGCTGTGATTGAACCTCACTTTGATGTTAATTTGATTTTTTTCAATTGACTTATTAAACAAAGTAAATATTAATGCACTTCAATAGTAATTTAAAGCCCTAACAACATGTTGTTTTAACACGTCATCTCACTTGATCCCCGACCCGGGGATTGAACCAGCGACCTCCTTGCTGTGAGGCACGCGCACTACCTGCTGCGCCACCGTGCTGCCGAGACAGCTGAAGATGTGACAGGAAATTGGGCAGAGAGAGGGGATGACACACAGGAAATGAGCCACAGGTGGGATTCGAACCTGCGGCCACTGCAGAGGACTGACAGCCTCAATACATGGGGGTAAACCCTACCAACTGAGCTATAGGGGCACCCTGTCTACACGAAAACTCAATAAAATACTAATTTAGAAAAGATTAACATTTGAGTTCTGTTCAGCCAACAGAAAGAAGGCAGAGGCCCTCACAGAAAAACCACATGAATTTCACATGTGATTTTGCACATGTTAAGCATAGGAAACGTGGTTTTGGAACATTTTTCATGGTGTAATGTGTGAAACCCATGTAAATTCCTATGTGAAGCCATGTGATCACATGTGAAACACATGTGGTACCACATGTTAAAACATGTGATCACATGGCTTCACATCATCCATTTCCTGGAATACACCCCGGCTCTGCCTGGGGGGGAAGGGCAGTGGCACTGTATACATCTTTTGCATTTTCATACAGTAAGTCTAGTGTGGCGCGTTCTTTGGCAGGACAGTTGATAAACTGGTTGAAAGTTGGCAGAGTTTATTCCAAAGTATTGTGGTTAAAGTCTTCAGTAATGACTACAAATGCATTTGGTTGCTGCGTTTGTAGCTCTGCTACGGTGGAGTGGATGACGTCACGCGCTGCTCCCCCGTCAGCCTTTGGAGGGATGTAAACAGTGACCACGATGGCAGACGTGAAGTCCCGAGGCAAATAATAAGGCCGCATCCTCACAGCTAGCAGCTCAATGTCCGGGCTACAGAAACGTTCCTTACGGTAACAGTAGCATGTCCCGGATTACACCGCTTCTCACTCACAAACATGCCTCCTCCCTTCTTCTGACCGCTCCGAGCCACGTGTCTGTCCGCCTGCACGCAGCTGAAGACAGGTACTTCCACACTCCGGTCTGGGACGTCTGAATGCAACCACGACTCAGTGAAGGCCATAAGGCTGCACTGTCGGTATTCCCACTGAGTCCTGACCAGCGCCACAAGCTCGTCTGTCTCATTTGCTAAGGACCTCACGTTCCCTGTGATGATCACCGGAACAGACAGTCTGTATTTCCGTGCCCTCACCCTCCGTTTGGCTCCAGCTCTGCAGCCCCGACGTCGTCTCTTCATCTTGTCTGGGACTACAATCCTCTCTCCGGGCAGCAGCGTGGGTTTACACAACGTGATCAGCTGCTCGCATGTGTAGACAATGTCCTCACTCCCCTCTGTACGGCCCTCCGTTGTAAAGAGTGTAAAAAGACCAAAAGAAACTGCGCTAACATTGCGGCCCAACTACCAAGAACACAGTTAAGAAGCAGACATTAAAAAAACTCACTAAATGAACAAAAATGAAGGAAAAGGACAGAGCTACTGCAACAGGCTGCCACCTAACACAGCGCCATCTTGCATTGTTAACTTTTTGGACAAAAGTGGAGCTCTGTGCCACAGAAGAAGGAGATCTATCAGGCTGTGGCACACAATACTTGTTGGTAGATATATTCACTGCTGGTTTGTCACCAGACTCGTATTTAAATCATTGTGTCATAAAATGGTTCAGGTCATTAGTAACATAACTGTATGATCTACCTTTACTCGGACATACAGGGCCGATCTTCCTGTCCCAGTGGATTTGATGGACCTTTGGATCTCCTCTGGCGTCCGTGTCTGTAGGTTCAGTGGCGTCAGTTTCCTGCTTGCGTTGGTTGTGAAGACATCAAACCGTCCGGTCAGCTGAGGGAAGGTGGCCCTCAGCAGGTCCGGAAGTCAGGCTCCTGCAGGCCTTGACGACACCTCAGGTCCTTCATCGGGGACATTAACACTACCACACCATCAAATCCACCATCGCAACATTCAAGGAACAAATTGTTTTATTATGATTTGTTCTGACAAAACTCTCCAACAGTGAAGTTTCCACCCAATGTGCCACATGTTTTGACCAAACTAGTAAAGTAAGTACTTCATTTATATATCCTCTATCTCTGTGTCGCATTTCGTTTTACAACACACCAACATTTCCACCTTGGCCACACATAAACTGGTTCACTGTGATACTGAAGAAAATGTAAAAGCTTGATTGATGATTGACAGACAGCTTGTGCAGTTGTAAGGAGTGTCTGTGTTTCCTAAAAGTCATTCATGAGGGACATTATAATGAGAATGTCCTCCGAAGGTGTAAGTCACACTGAAGCCTGTAGCGTGTGCATGTTTGAAATTCGACACAGAACACGCTTGAAGTTTCTCCTGAAGTGCGCCAAGCAGCAGGATTTTAAAGGTCCTGTTGTCTAAGCCCAGCTTTAGTTTTAGCTGGAAGTACCTGATGACCTGAGAGGACATTTCACTTGTATGCTGGACTCCTACCGCCATTTTTGAGCACACTGATGTGGGAGTCCTGTAACACACAGACTCTGAGGTTTAGAGGACCCCTCCTCCTGCACTTCACAGACTGACCTCTGCAAGAACATAAACCAATCAAGGAAAAATGGAACAATCCTTCAGTGAAGATCTGTGTGTCAGTGTTATTCACCCACAGACCTACATCTCTGTCTCACTCCAAGAAAACATATTAAATGGCAATATATTCTATCAAACCTTGTATTTGGTGTCTGATGATCCAGATCCCTCAGATCCTCCTGATCTGGACTAGAGCTCTGCACTGGCTGTGGGCTCCTATTGGAGCCCGGGCGTGTAAGTCATCTCCCTGAGTTGTACAGTCTACACTGGTGCCGTCCGGCTTTTCCACCATCTACTGTCCTCCGTTTTGCTGGCTCTGGTTTCCCCTCTTTTTCAGCTTACTGGCATGCATACTCCTGGGTTTCACAGTGTCCCTTCATTTAAACGCTGCACCTGTTGATCCAGCCACTAGCTGGAAGCTAGCGTCCTCCTCCACGCTCCCCAGCCGGATCCCACAGCAGCCATATTAAGATAAGATATACCTTTATTAGTCCCACAGTGGAGAAATTTCAGGTATTACAGCAGCAAAGTGGATAGCAAACAGAGGGCATCAGTAAAAAGGACATTAAAATACCAAACAAGCAATATAAACAACATAAACAAGGAATAATGAAATATGAACAACAGGTACTGATATTGTAATTGGAAGATAGTACTCCTGGCTGGAGTAATGATATTGCACATAGGAGTAATAACACATGTGATTGAAAGATTGATATATTGGACCTTAAGTTGAAAGTCACCTGAGCTAAATATTTTCACAGTATGAGTGAACACAGTTGCTGTGTATTACAGTTAAAATCCACAACATGCTGCCTTGATACTCTGCCAACAAACTTTTTTAAAAATGTCTTTAATTGCATGGCTCCAGATGTGTTGCAGATAATAAATAATTCTCTTCAGTCTGGTCACTTTCCCCAGGCCTTGAAAACTGCAGTAATAAAACCTCTCCTAAAAAAAGACTAATCTGGATGCTTCAGCGATAAGTAACTACAGGCCAATATCAAATCTTCCCTTTCTAGGAAAAATTATTGAAAGGGTTGTTTTTCAACAAACGCATGCTTTCATGATGCAGAGCAATCTTTTTAATGCATTTCAGTCTGGATTTCGTCCACACCACAGCACTGAGACTGAAACGGGTGTGTTTTGGACCCAAATGCAGTACAACGGAGAGCGGGCACAGTTGGTAATGACTTTTATTTAACACCACCAGAAACAAGGTATGGATCAGAGTAAGTTCGTTCTCCGGGCTGAGCGTTCTCAAAATGTCTCTGGGGCTCAAGCGAGGGAACGAGAAGTGGCTTACCAAAGCCGCTGATGACGAGGAGGAAGCTCCGCAGCCTGAAGAAACAGCTGATCGAGCCGGCGTGCAGCGGAGTAACCTTCTTCAGCCGCTGATGACGAGGAGGAAGCTCCGCAGCCTGAAGAAACAGCTGAACGGACAGCGGCGCCGGCGAGGAGAGAGCAGAGGGGTGGTCGGAGGCAGGCGGGGGGGTCGAAGCCAGATGAGCAGTCCACGGAAGCAGAAGTACCGAGGGGGAGCAGGCAAGAGGAAAGCCGAAGCCAGGCGGATGAACCGTTACCAGCAGAGCAGTCAGACACCAGAAACGCTGAGGCAGAGCACGAGGTCAGGGACGGAAGGCAGGTAAGTTTACCGGGAGGCAGACGAGGAGAGCAGGTCGGGGACAGGCAAGGTCAGCAACGGGTGATCAATCTGGAAAGCGCTGGAAAGTCTCGCATGCTGCAGAGGAACGATCTGGCAACGGGTGAGAGTGCTGGAGAGGCTTAAATGCAGGGCTGATTGTGATGAGCTGCAGCTGTGTCGGCAGGTGAGCAGAGCAGAGCTGATGAGGTGGGCGTGGCTGGCAGGTAGAGTGGAGCAGAGGAAGTGAGAGACCGAGATTGTGACAGAGACTGTACTTATCAAAGTTTTAAATGACATACATCTGAATAATGATGCTTCCAAAGCCTCAGTCTTAGTATTATTAGATCTCAGTGCTGCCTTTGATACAGTTGATCAGGACATACTTCTTGACAGACTGGAAAAGTGGGTGGGACTTACTGGTACTGTACTACACTGGTTCAAATCTTACTTACAAGATAGAGACTACTTTGTGTCTATTGGTGAGCATGTGTCTGAACGACAAAAGATGATGTGTGGGGTGCCACAAGGGTCCATTCTCGGACCACTTCTTTTCAATATCTACATGTTGCTCCTAGCTCAGATCATGGAGCAACATAATATTTCTTATCATACTTATGCAGATGATACACAACTTTATATTTCTGTGTCATCACATGACTACAGTCCCTTATTTTCACTGAGTGAGTGTATTCATCAAATCAATGAGTGCATGTGCCAGAATTTTCTTCAGCTTAATGCAGATAAGACAGAAGTGATTGTATTTGGCCCCAAAAATGAAAGGTCAAAGATCAGTGCTCACCTTAATTCCATGTCACTGACAACAACAGATAAAGCCAGAAATCTTGGTGTAATTATTGATTATTTTGACCTCAATTTTAGCAACCATTTAAAGCTCATTACTAAATCAGCCTACTACCACCTGAAAAATCTAACCAGAATTAAGGGATGTCTGTCCAAAGAAGACATGGAAAAACTGGTTCATGCACGTATTTTCAGTAGGTTGGACTATTGCAATGGAGTCTTTACTGGCCTAAACAAAAAATCAATTAGGCAACTACAGCTGATTCAAAATGCTGCTGCACGAGTCCTTACAAACACCAGAAACATGGACCATATTACACCAGTCCTCAGATCAATACATTGCCTTCCTGTGAATCAAAGAATAGACTTTAAAATCTTACTGTTGGTCTAAAAAGCATTAAATGGTCTAGGACCGAAATATATTGCAGATTTATTGACTCCATATGAAGTATCCAGACCTCTCAGGTCATCAGGGACAGGTCTATTGTGTGTTCCCAGAATGAGAACCAAACAAAGTGAAGCAGCTTTCAGTTATTATGCTCCTCACCTGTGGAACACTCTCCCTGCACACCTGAGGTCTGCACCAACTGTCAGCTCATTTAAATCAGGGTTGAAAACATTATTATTTGCTGCAGCTTTTACTTAAAGTGAATATATTTGCTCAATGACTTTAATCATTCTAAATGCTAAATTATTGTCTTTTACTGGCTTCTGTTTCTAATTTTCCTTTAATTGTATTTTATTTTTATTTTTCTATTCTCTTCTAATCTCTTTCTTTCTTTCTTTCTTTGAAATGTGTGATTTTAATGTATTTTTATGTTTCTGTAAAGCACTTTGAATTGCCTGGTGTATGAATTGTGCTATACAAATAAATCTGCCTTGCCTTGCCTTGTGCAGTCATATTGAAAGTCTTGGTGAGTGTGTGGTCTACTGGGAGCGCTGCTGATTGTAAAGTCTGACTGCTGCAGGAAGGAAGGACCTGCGATAGTGTTCCTTCACACACTTTGGGTGAAGCAGTCTGTAGCTGAAGGAGCTCTCCAGTGCTGTTAAAGTGTCCTGCAGAGGGTGGGAGTCGTTCTCAATTATGGATGAGAGCTTAGCCATCATTCTCCTCTCTCCTACCACCTCCACTCGGGAGGGCATCCCAGGACAGAGCTGGCCTTCCTGATCAGTTTGTCAAGTCTTTTCCTGTCAGCACTGGAGAAGTCAAGAAACATGATTCTCGCAGTACTCCCAGGTTTCTCGAGAGAGCTCGGTGTTGGAGAAAGATGACGGCGTCATCCACCCCGATGCCAGGCTGGAGTGCCAAACTGAAGTGGATCTAGTGATGAGCTCACCAGGGGGCGGAGATGAACAAGGACCAGCCACTCCAGGGTCTTCATTAGGTGGGATGTTAGTGCCACCGCCCTGTAGCTGCAGAGTCTTGGGCACCGGTACCATACTGGATGTTTTGTGGAGTGGAGGATAGTTGGAACAGACCTAAACAGAGGGACCACCAACCCAGTCTGCCAGTCCAGAGGCAGTGTCCCCGACTGCCACGCGATGTTGCAGAGGCGTGTCAACCAGGACAGCCCTGCAACATCCAGTGACTTGAGGTACTTAGGGCGGATCTCATCCACCCCCGGTACTTTGCCACTGAGGAGCTTGCAAACTACCTTAGTGACTTCAGCCCAGCCGATGGATGAATCAACCTCCGAGTCCCAAGTCTCTGCTTCCTCTACAGAAGACATGACAGTGGGATTGAGGAGATCCTCGAAGTATTCCTTCCACTGCCCAACAATGTCCCCAGTCGAGGTCAACAGCTCCCCACCTCCACTGTAAGCAGTGTTGACAGAGAGCTGCTTCCCCTTCCTGAGGCGTCCAACGGTTTCAAGAATTTCTCTGAGGCCAACCGGTAGTCCTCCTCTATGGCCTCCCCGAACTCCTCCTAGACCCGAGTTTTTGCTTCTACAACCGCCCGAGCTGCCGCACGCTTGGCCTGCCGGTACCCGTCAGCTGCCTCAGGAGTCCCATGAGCTAACCAAGCCCGACAGGACTCCTTCTTCAACTTGACGGCATCCCTTACTTCCGGTGTCCACCACCAGGTTCGGGGATTGCCGCCACGACAGGCACTTGCGACTTTATGGCCACAGCTACGGATAGCTACGTCAACAATGAAAGTGGAGAACGTCGTCCATTCTGACTCGATGTCTCCAACCTCCCTTGGAATCTGGTTGAAGCTCTCCTGGAGGTGGGAGTTGAAGACCTCCCTGACAGCGGGTTCCGCCAGACGTTCCCAACAGACCCTCACAGTACGTTTGGGTCTGCCAAGTCTGTCCCGCTTCCTCCCCTGCCAGCGGATCCAACTCACCACCAGGTGGTGATCAGTTGACAGCTCAGCCCCTCTGTTCACCCGAGTGTCCAAGACATACCGCCGAAGGTCAGATGATACGACTACAAAGTTGATCATTGACCTCCAGCCTAGGGTGTCCTGGTGCCACGTGCACTGATGGACATCTTTATGCTTGAACATGGTGTTCGTTATGGACAAACTGTGATTAGCACAGAAATCCAATAACAGACCACTGCTCGGGTTCAGATCGGGGAGGCTGTTCCTTCCCATCACACCCCTCCAGGTATCACTGTCGCTACCCACATGAGCATTGAAGTCCCCCAGCAGAACAATGGAGTCCCCGGTTGGAACACTTTCCAGTACCCCTCCCAGGGACTCCAAGAAGGCCTGGTACTCTACACTGCTGTTCGGCCCATAGGCCAAAACAACAGTGAGAGACTGATCCCCGACCCGAAGGCGCAGGGAAGCGATCCTCTCACTCAACGGGGAGAACTCCAACACATGACAGCTGAGCTGGGGGGCTATAAACAAGCCCACACCAGCTCGCCACCTCTCACTGCGGGCAACTCCAGAGGATGGGGCCCCGGTGACGCCAATCCGGGCGACATAGGCTTCCTTGTTGTTTTATCTTTTACAGGGGCTTTTGAACCGCTCTTAATCTGAACCGTCACCTAGAACCTGTTTGCCTTGGGAGACCCTACCAGGGGCATTAAGCCCCAGACAACATAGCCTCTAGGATCACTCAGGTACTCAAACTCCTCCACCATGGTAAGGTGTCGGTTCAAGGAGGAGCATCGGGGGTGTGATCCCCCGATAGTCCAACTATCATCATCAATTACACAGCGATCCTACAAAGTGACCACAGACTGCAGCAGAGTCTGCAGGTCGATCTCCTGCCTCAAAGCCGAAGCCGCCTCCTCGTATCTGGCTACGGTTCTCTCTACCACCGCTAAGATTTCCTGCACGGCTGTTGTCAGTTTCTCAGCCACCATTCCTCTTAGCATCTCCTCTTTGGACAATTTACAGTCCACAGAGTACACCGAGGAAACAAGCGTCACGTTAACTGGGAACATTCTCCACAAAGAAAGTCTGAAGATTGACCGAAAACACGCGTTTCATCAGATGTACCTCTAGTGACGCACACGCACTCTATTATTGTCCGACTGAAAAGCCTCCACGGCAAAGGTTCCACTTCTCTGTTTCACTGCCGCTGGTGTCCTTCCTGCATCACTGCCATCTAGTGGATTAGCTGTCCTAAAACTTAATAAATAAATAGGAAGAAACATAAAATTAAGATACAACAAATTAAATCAAAATGGGCTGCTGGAGCTCAGTAGAAAAGAAATAAAGAAATAAAAAGAAAAAAGAAAATTAAACGGGGTTATTAGGTAAAAGCAAAGAAAAGAGTTGTGAAGATTTGCTGCCACTGGCACATATCATATCACTGAAACACAAAATTGAGCATCATTGTCTTGCAGAGGACAAATTTATGACCCATTAAAAACCAGGGAGGGAGGCCATTTTTATCCATTATTATCTTGTCTGTCAGAAATAAAGTGCTGCACGTCCCGAAACATTCTCCAGCTAAGGAGAGCCAAAATGTTTCTGTAAAATAGTGATAGACTTCGAGGGACATCTTGGCTCTCTGTCTACAAATGGCAAACCTGCAGTCAGAAACCTGACTTTCTGACTGTAATATCTGAGTGACCTTTTATTTGAAAACCAAGGGGGTACAGAAAAATGGAAAGGGTACGACAGCTCAAAGGACAAAGCAGACACCGAAGAAAGAGCTGCATACATGCACAATAACCCAAGAAGGTGTCACAGACTGACCTTGTTAATCAACCAGCATGGTATATTCCAGACCATGGAGTTTACCATCCCCACAAATGTGGGGGGATTTGTGTTTTTTTTGACTATTTGGCATGCTTCCATGAAACCTCTCTAAATGATCATCTCTTAACCCGACCAGACCTGACTAACACATTAGTTGGAGTGTTGTCTTTTTTTAAAGGGTTCAACAGCCATGAAGTGTGACATCCAAAGAATATTCCACCAGTTTCATGTTGCAAAGGAACACCAAGACTACTTCAGGTCCCTCTGGTAGGACAACGGTGGTCTGGACTCCAGACCCTCAGTGTACAGAATGAGGGTACACTTGTTTGGTGCAGCTTCACCCCCTGGCTGCTCCAACTTTCGACTCAAGCATCTGGTATCACAGGGTCAAGAGGGAGTCACGAAGAATCCATCAAAGCTTATATGTCCACCATGGCTTGACAAGCGTGAAGTGACCTGCTGAAGAAATACATTTGGTAAAGGAGTCAAGAACCCTGTACAGAACAGGAAACCTTCAGCTGCACAAGTTAATATCCAACAACAAAGAAGTGATTTCTGCAATACCACCTGAAGAATGTGCCCAAACCAAGGACTTTTTGAGTGAATGAAATTCATGATAAAATGAACTCAGAAGTAAACGGGTTCTCTTGATCGCTACCTCCTGTTATGATCCACCAGGGTTTGTAGCCCCTTTCAAACTGGCTGGCAAACAGATCTTTCAGGCACTATGTAGAGACAAGGACAAAGATCTCCTTGAGCACATTCTGCCACAGTGGGAGTCATGGCTCAGAGATTTGCCCTCCTTGGCAGACCCAAAGATTCCAAGAAGCTACCTTCCATCAGGCTTCAGTGAGATCATGTGATTCCAGATTCATAACATTCTTCTGACGCAAGCTTCAGTGGATGTGGTGCATGTTTGTATCTCAGAGCAATAAGTGAAACGGGATAGATCAGTTGCTCAATGATCATGGGAAAGGCAAGAGGAACCCCTACCAAACGAACTACAATACCCAGACTTGTATTGTGATCAGCTGTGACCTCAGTCCGCGACAGTGATGTTGTCAAAAGGGAGCTTGAAATTGAAAACCTGTGAGAATATAACTGTAATGACTCATAGGTGGTCCTTGGCGATGTGAATAACAATGCCAAGAGCTTTCACATGTTTGTAGTGAACTGGATCCAACGCATAAGCTCCAGCACAAACCCTGAACAACGGCGACATGTCAGCTTCAAAAACAACCCAGCTGACCACACCTCAAGAGGGTTGAGTGCAGTTCAGCTGAAAGAGTCTATCTGGCCGAAAGGACCAGACTTTCTTTGGCAGTAGAATCTAAAATGTGGGAGAAATAGAAGTGACCACACACACATACATACACATGTACACACATCATATGTACACAATTTATGGGGACATTACATAGACTGACATTAACTTCCTGAAGAGTTACCCGAACCCTAACCAGCACCTCTACTTGCCTAGCCCTAACCCTAACCGTAGCCTAAACCTCAGTCATCATCCTGAAATGTAATGATTTTCATTGTGGGAACCTGCATGTTTTCCCCATGACGAAGGCGAGTCCCCACAATTTGACTCTGCAAACAATGTAAGTCCCCACAATGTGAGGAATACACACACACACACAAAGCAGACAGTGCAGAGTGAGGAGGGTGGGGCTCTGTGGGCGCTGCAGTGTGTGTGTGTGTGTGTGTGTGTGTGTGTGTGTGTGTGTGTGTGTCCCAGTGTGCTGACAGTGGGGAAAATGAGCATTGAAGCAGTTTCAAACATGAATTCAGTTCAATTCAATTTATATGAGGCCAAATCACAACAGAAGCTGTCTCAGGACGCTTTCCATATAGAGCTGCTACAAACCACCTCTTCATCTACAGAGACCCAACAGTTCCCTCATGAGCAAGCACTTCTATTAAGAGACTCTTAACTATATGTAGTATGTATAGCAGAGTACATACAAATGTGATATATTTATAAATGTGATACATGAAGAAGCGATGTGACTTGACTTAAAGTTGATTTTGTTGACAAAGCTGCTCTCTGGCTGGAGGGAGTTTCAGAGAAGAACTTTGGAGAGTTCATCTCTGCAGGAAACATTCTTCAAACTATTGTTCAGTCACATTTCACAGACAGCAGGATAATGACTATGTTCACATGTTCCTGAGTTAACGACGTCATAGTTTTGCTGTCTGCCTATAGATTCACACGCTCAGCCAGGATCATTCTGTTAACAGGTGTCACATGTTCAGGACACTCTGTACTCTCAGCGACAATCCTCTGCTCGACCGCCATGACTCTGTTGGTATGTGAAGTACAGGGTGTGGAAGCTTTTAATTAAGAGCATTGACAGCATAATGAGTTCTGACATATTTACATGACATGTAGCTCATCATGTGTGACTGTGCTGGATCTCAACACAAAGGCTGAGAGAAACATCTTCTAATGTTCCAAGTCTGATTCAGAAAACCCTCTAAACTGCACAAATGTGATGCAAATTGTTCATCTACATAATTGACACCCCAGAATTGGTGCATGAGTCTACCTGCTCCAGCTGCTGGCACGGTATCGACTGTAGACTGGAACACAGGAACTGACGGACGGCAGGAAGGGCTCGTGTCCGTGGTTCTGCTCATAAATGCTCATTTTGTTACATCTTGAACACCATGTCTTCTGTCATGGTGGAAGAATATTCGTTGTCCTTCTTTCCAGTGTCTTGTGGGGTGCCCCAATGGTTGATCCTTGGTCTTGTACTCTTCCTCAGGTACTCTTACGTCACGTAAATCTTCAGCACAGTATATCGTCCCATTTTCATGCCTCCACACCGGCAACAGTTGTGGCCGTAGACATTATGCTTTTCAGCTGTCCATCATCCCATTCTCGTAAACACAACATCTCAAAAAGCTTTTAGGGAGAGGGGGCAGGGCCTTGTTGGCGCTGCAGAGTGTGTGTGTCCCAGTGTGCTGACAGTGAGGAAAATGAGCATTGAAGCAGTTTCAAACATGAATTCAGTTCAATTCAATTTATATGAGGCCAAATCACAACAGAAGCTGTCTCAGGACGCTTTCCATATAGAGCTGCTACAAACCACCTCTTCATCTACAGAGACCCAACAGTTCCCTCATGAGCAAGCACTTCTAATAAGAGACTCTTAACTATATGTAGTATGTATAGCAGAGTACATACAAATGTGATATATTTATAAATGTGATACATGAAGAAGCGATGTGACTTGATGTAAAGTTGATTTTGTTGACAAAGCTGCTCTCTGGCTGGAGGGAGTTTCAGAGAAGAACTTTGGAGAGTTCATCTCTGCAGGAAACATTCTTCAAACTATTGTTCAGTCACATTTCACAGACAGCAGGATAATGATTATGTTCACATGTTCCTGAGTTAACGACGTCATAGTTTTGCTGTCTGCCTATAGATTCACACGCTCAGCCAGGATCATTCTGTTAACAGGTGTCACATGTTCAGGACACTCTGTACTCTCAGCGACATTCCTCTGCTCGACCGCCATGACTCTGTTGGTACGTGAAGTACAGGGTGTGGAAGCTTTTAATTAAGAGCATTGACAGCATAATGAGTTCTGACATATTTACATGACATGTAGCTCATCATGTGTGACTGTGCTGGATCTCAACACAAAGGCTGAGAGAAACATCTTCTAATGTTCCAAGTCTGATTCAGAAAACCCTCTAAACTGCACAAATGTGATGCAAATTGTTCATCTACATAATTAACACCCCAGAATTGGTGCATGAGTCTACCTGCTCCAGCTGCTGGCACGGTATCGACTGTAGACTGGAACACAGGAACTGACGGACGGCAGGAAGGGCTCGTGTCCGTGGTTCTGCTCATAAATGCTCATTTTGTTACATCTTGAACACCATGTCTTCTGTCATGGTGGAAGAATATTTGTTGTCCTTCTTTCCAGTGTCTTGTGGGGTGCCCCAATGGTTGATCCTTGGTCTTGTACTCTTCCTCAGGTACTCTTACGTCACGTAAATCTTCAGCACAGTATTCCGTCCTGTTTTCATGCCTCCACACCGGCAACAGTTGTGGCCGTAGACATTATGCTTTTCAGTTGTCCATCATCCCATTCTCGTAAATACAACATCTTTATGAACACCAGAAAGCTTTTAGGGAATTTCTTCAAATGTTCACTTGGACTCAAGAATGAAGCCATCAGAATTTGGTGGGCAAAGGTCAAAGGTCACTGTGACCTCACAAAACACGTTTTTGACCGTAAACCGACCAAATTCATACGAAAATTCATCGGCTAAAACGATGACGTGATGACATTTTATGTCCAAAAGGTCAAAGGTCCGCTTCACTGTGACATCATCATATTATGCAGAAACTCTTCTCTGTCCATAATTCATCACTTTGTCAACATGTGATTGTACAAAGGATATTCATTTTCAATGATTAAGGCTTGAACTCTGAATGTAAAGAAGGTGAGTGAGTGCATCAGAATGCATCAGACGCCACTGGTTGGCTCCACCTGAACCCCACCCCTTCTACATCCCTGGGTGTGAACAACAGGGAAGAAGCACATAAAGAGAGAGAGACAGAGAGAGACAGAGACAGAGAGAGAGACAGAGAGAGAGAGAGAGACAGAGAGAGACAGAGACAGAGAGAGAGAGGGAGACAGACGAGTCGTCCAACAGAACCATCAGAGTCTCCTGAACAGCAGCCTTCATCTTCCTCATCCTCCAGCAGACCTCCAGAGGGTAAGACAATCTGCACACCGCAGCTGATAATCACATGTTCAGACACACAGCAGGACGCTCAGTGGACACATGGACATTTCAAATGTGTTTGAGGACTGTGACAAAGGTGCTGAAGGAGAAGAATACAAACAGGTTATGTATCAACAGGTTGTGTCACACATGCGGCACAGTGGCTTTAACAAAAGGAAAGACATGTTTTGGTTTCATAAAGGAAAATTAAAGACGTCAGAGTGTAAATTATTACATGACTGAATCCCCATTTAAAGGACAAGTTCATCATTTTTCAAGTCTGTCTTAAAACAGTGGTCAGGTGCCCATGTGAACGGCGCTTGCTGGTATCACTCCTCCTGTGCACACCGGACCTTAAGAGATGTGTTCATCATGCACTTTAACTCAAGGGATGGGGGACAAAGTCCACAGTCCTCGTTGTGTGTAAAGCTTCCTTTGAAAGCTGATCTGAACTCAGTATGAGTGGATCTTCCCCAGCTACAGTCTGTTTAGTACCAAATGCCCTCTTTTGCTTTGGAGAGATAATAACAGAAGGAGGAAATTCACACTGAAAAGACTGTAACTTTGGAAGATATTCACTAAATTCATATTTCAATCTGCAAAAAAGCATTTGTTTTCAGCACAAACAAGTTATGAACAAAACATTGACACATCATCACCTTTGCAGTTGATATGTGGAACTTGCTTATTTCAGTGTACAGCAGCTTTTTACAGCATTTTCTTTGAAAACGAGGCTATGAGAGCGCTGAGCGTGAACCCCAGCAGTGACGCTGTGTCCAGACTGATAATCAATGAGCTGAAAGTCATTATAAAGCTCGGTGAAGCCGAGGGGAGCCACAGATGTTGTGTTAATGTTAAAATTAGATTAATTTGATTAATTAGATAGGAACCAAAATGCCACATTTAGACAGAGAGGACAGGAGATCAAAAAGGTTTAAAGTCTTTAATGATGAGTGATAACTGAAGCAAACCGATGGAGTCGATGAGTTTCCAAAGCTTGAGGAGGAGTAAGCCAGACGAGTGTAGATGAAAACCTTTCAAAAGACGCAGACAGACAGACAGACAGACAGACAGACAGACAGACAGGGCATGGACGGAGACAGGTGAGGGCAAGGCACCTGAACGTGCACAAAAGACAAGAGTCAGGAAGGCAGGCAAGGAAAAGGTGTCACTGGAGAGACAGACAGGAGACAGAGGGAGAGGAGACACGGAGGGGAAAGAGGACGGGAACTGTGGATCCCCACAGCAGATTCAGCTCATGATTCTCATTTCAAAAGTTGATAAAATGACAGCGTGATGTCATCAAATCATCACTCTGCTGTGTACAAACACACTTTGGAATAGTTATTTTTTATTTCTTTGATGGTTTAAAGTCCTGGAAATCCAAAATGTGAATGAGTTCAAACCTTTTTGAATGACCTCTGAATGTGGCTGTGACTCTGTCCAATCAAAGATGTCCAACTGTGTGTCTTCCAGCTCTGTCTTCAGCTGATTGGCCGCCTCCAACATGCTCCGCCCCCTGCTCTTCCTGTCTGCTCTCATTGGGCTGGCAGGTAAGCACACGCACGGCAGCCATTTTGAATCTTCAGCCACAAGACAAGTTGAGGGAGTTCAGTAGAAGCAACATGAACGAAGAGCAAACGATCTCAGAGCGAAGAGCAGAATGACTTTAAGTCCATCAGTAACTTTAAGAGCTGATAATCTGCCAGATGTGCAGAAACGTTGCTGACATCTGTTTGTTTCTAAGAAGAAGCAGTAACTGATGATGAGACACGAAGAGATTTGACTGATAAACAAACTCTGTTTTATTTTCCTTCATGAAGTCCACATTTGAATCCTTCTCTGCTGTCCAACCAGCTCACAGACAGTTCTGACCTCTCATGTGTCTCCATCGTCTTCAGGTGCTGAGACGGTCAATGGTTCTTCAGTCGTCAACATCAGCGATTGTCCCATCACGTTTTATGGAAAGCAGTATGAAGAACTCTATGTGAGTAGGATGAGGCCTGATGCTTGAGAATGTCTTTGTTTGCTTCCATCTGCCGTCACTATCGATGCTCAGCGTCCAGCTGTGGTAGAGATGATGTGTGCAGACTGAGGGAACGTCACCAGTCGATGAAACCATAACCTGACGAGATCAAGACGCTGCAGATTCTGAGCCAGGTGTCGCAGTTGATCTCCTCCGAATGTAAAACCTCAGGGCATGATGGGAAACGGCTGACTCTCCCCTGATCTAAGAGCTGATTGGTTTAGATGTTGGATCAGCAACATGACGTTTCATAGAAACTTTTCATTTTGTGTTGAATTGGAGAGATTCTGACTGTATTAGATTTTGTCCTCTGAAGGTTTATTCTGTTAACACGCTGAATGTTGTGTGGTCGATTGATTCCATCAGTCAGATCAATAATGAAAACCGTCGTCCTCTCATCGTGTCTTTTCATCTTCTGAATGTCTTTCATTGGAGAGCGAACTGAATGAAACCTCTGCAACTCTCTGAGTCAAAGTTCAGTTTTGTACAAAAGTTATTGTTGGTATTTTACTTCTTGTCTCTGATTTTCTCAGGTGAGCTTCGAGAGTCAACAGTTAGTCGTCTGTTTCGACGACTATTACAACGTCTCTCAACCTGCACAGGACTGTATTCTGGGGCTTACAGTCGACAGAGAGAGTGCTGATATTGACACACGCACTCCATCGAGTTATAATGAAAATCTTTACCGTGGCTCAGCACCAACCATTGTGAATGACCTTAAATGTGACGTACGGATGATTGGCTACTCTAGTTCATCTGTGAGTGTTCCTCAGTGTCATGACTAAATACATTTGACCAGTGTTAATGTTCACTCAACACAACTTAATTTTTAGGTATATAAAGGATTTGACATGAAAACCTTTTGAAAAGCTTTTGAAGGAAACTTCCTAACAGTGTCTGTATCTCCTCTGTTGACTCTTTGCAGAGTATTTTCAATCTAGCTAACTTTGGGACACAAGCAGTGATGTATTTCTTCATTTTCAGGACTGGTTCATTTGTGAGTATATGAAATACATACATATTTGCATCCATATAAATATACTGATGGAATGATGTAAGGCTGCAGATGATTGATGAACAGTTACAGACTGTGTGGTTTTATGTGTGTGATGTCTGTTAGGATGAAGAACTGAGTTACTTGTTGTGTGTAGGATTTAGGGGGATCCACTGGCAGAAATGTCACATAATAATCATCATCGTGTTTCCATTAGCGTATAACCACGTGAAAATAACAACAGACGTGTTCTTGTTAGCTTGACACTGACATGAGTGGACTGAAGGCTACACAGAGACTGCACCACTTTACATCAACATTGTCTTATTTCCCAAAAAACACGACAGCAGAATCATTTCCAAGATGCTCCAATCACATACGACACGTGGAGCGTCCTGCAACCATGACATCACAACGTCCCTGATGGAGTCCAGCCAGAGACATTTGTGGATCGTCGTCTCTCGTCTGTCTCTCTCCTCATTTCCTGTCACTTTTCTACTGTTAGCTGTCTAAATAAGACAAACATTATCCCCAAAAATACTTTAAACGAACCTGCACATGGAGTCAAGGTCACTTTTTACTCTTGTCAAAAACTGGACAAAACGTTTAGTTTAACAAGTGGACGAAGACATTTTTCCACAGAGTTTGGTCTGTGTTTATGTTAACATGTATGAATTCAGTCTCCTCTGTGACAGTAACACTGGTTGTGTTTGTTGCTGTTTAGACGTTTAAAACTTTGGTCAATGGATCCACAATCGATACGTTCACCTTCTCAAGTGGTAATGACACATTAATCAATGATGGTGGTGACATCAGTGCATGCAGACACTCAGGTTGGCAAATCCACTGATTCCACAAATGAACCTCAGAGTCTGTGACAACTAAACTGAAATATTTTAACACTCCTGTTTTTGTTTGCTTTGGGTCACAGTTTGGAAACTTGTCAGTGAACTTTGACTTTTTAACCTGATGCAAACCTTTCGTCACCTTTCAGG
This sequence comes from Chaetodon auriga, assembly GCF_051107435.1. Taxonomy (NCBI): domain Eukaryota; kingdom Metazoa; phylum Chordata; class Actinopteri; order Chaetodontiformes; family Chaetodontidae; genus Chaetodon; species Chaetodon auriga. Next base: position 1,019,935 of record NC_135097.1, read on the forward strand.
TGTCGTGTACGAATATGGAGGAAACGCCTCTGACCCAGAAACCTGCTTCAGTCTAACCTGTAATGACTCTGCAGTCCTCAGTACCACTCAGTGTGGCCCTCTGGAGTATTGTCAAGGCAATAACATGTAAATATATGTCCTACATATGAAGCTATATTTATTCAGGGAAGTTCCATTGAGGGCATCACTCTCCTTTAAGTGGATCAGGACCAGGTTCGAACACAGCACAGTATTCATTAACTGTGATGTGGTTACTAAGATCAAGTGTCCAGTGTGTTACTGGAGAACGTTCCAGAACAACAGTGAGACGTTTCCCTGGAAATAAACCAAATGTTGATTTTTCTGCCGAGTCCTTCAAGTCACTGCTGTTGGCTGACGTGAGTCAGGCCTGTGAAAACATTACAATCAAATATGTAGATAAATGCCTCAATGACGACATGAACATGAACACATGAAGACTTCACTCCTGTAGTTTGTTTGTTTGAGGGCCCCCTGGTGGTCGCGGCCCTCGGCAGCAGCAGCTGATGGTGTTTGTTGTTTCTGTCCTTCTGTGCCTCCATCAGCTGCATTCTTAACCCCATCTGCACTGTGACCGGCCCCGCTGTCATCGACTTTTACGGTGATCTTAACACGGTCCAGGATCGGTGTTCGTACACTCTGCTGTCTGGTTCGTCAATCTCCGGCCTCACTGTGGTGGGGTATTTCCGGGAACGCCGTCGTAGAGATGTGAGCTTTTTGGACAGTGTGACACTGCAACTGGACGGAGAACAAGATGTTCACCTGGAACAAGGGGGGACAGTTAAGGTGAGCTACCTACAGCCACAGTCAAGTCAGTGTGGACTTTGATCCCAAATCCTCGTCTCATCCTCTGCTGTGTCAGCTCTCATCTTTCTTCTCAGGGACATGAGAAGCACTTATTTTAATACTGGTGAACTCGGTGGTTGTGGCAGTGAAAACAGCCTGTTTGTGTGTGTTTGTGATGATTGAACCTGTGTTTCCTCCACTTTGTCTCTCTGCTGTGATGCAGCTGGGAAACACAACGCAGACCATCAACGGCTCGACTGTGCTGTCAAACGGTGTGGAGGTCTCTGAGGACCAAACTGGAGTCACTGCTGTGAAGACAATCGGCAGCAACACTGTTTCTGTTTTCTTTGACGGCAACACCGCACAGATCCTCTTGACAGGTACAGAAACTGAAATCCTACCACTCACCACACAGGAGTAATGATGACACTCAGCGCTCATTTGGGGCATCAGAAACATGAACCAAGCTGTCAGTTAGTGAGCTGCTGTTCATCCAGTTTGAACGTTGATACTGATTCTGTCCTGAATCTGTCCAGGACCTCCTGGAGAGGATCCAAATCTGGGGGGCCTGTGTGCCGACTCCAGCACGTCTTTGAGTGATGAGAGACTTCCTGGGGACAACGAGTAAGGCTTCAATCACAACCCACTGAATACTGTTGGTCACAGGGTTCAATGTACTTGTCTCTCATTGAAATTCAGTCTCTGAACACATCTCAACTTCTCTGGAACGTTCATGTTTCGGTTGACTCTGACTTGACTTTAAACGATCTGGACGCCTCTTGAAAAGATGAAAGGTTCCTTTGACTTGTGGACTGAAGCAACGATACAAAGCTCATATGAATCTATAACACTCAGAAAGTGTGTTTGTGTGCATCTGAACAAGTGAGAGCAGGGTGTCAGTCCTGACTTTGTGTTGTGTGTCGCCCCCTAGCTGTGAGGTGCTGTACAATGACACTGCTGACAGTTCGATCAACTGCACCACGATGACTGAACAGTAAGCAGATGAAACAAACTCTCTGTATTATACTTTCATGTGTGTGATAAATGTCATGTTACATCACATGTTTCATGTCATGTGATGTGAGGAGGGATGGAAGATGAACACACTTGAACTCAGATGATCCACCTGTAACTCAGCACTGATTGGACGTCATCCTTCATCTCTCTTTCTGTCTCTTCACATCTGTGGAACAGCTGTAATCTCCTGAATGACCCGGTCTTCACCAGCTGTCACAACCGCATCGATCCAACCTCCTACATAGACGCCTGCATCGACACTTTGTGCAAATACCCTGCTGTGGACGGTCTCGACTGTCAGTTCCTGGATGCCTACGCCAGACACTGCAGCCTGCAGATCAACGACACAGTGGACAGCTGGAGGTCAAAGGCCGGCTGCTGTAAGACTTCTCTCACTTCACATCAATTCAGTGAAGCTTTATCAACATGTTTTGAATAACAGAATCTAAATGTAAATGTGAACTCGTTCTACTGTATTTAAACCAAAATACTCAGAAGAAAAAATAAGTCTAAATCTAAAGACTAAAACAAGACAACAAATGTCTGACCTGAAAAAATCTTTGTCTCGTTTTTCAGTTAAACTTTCAGAGCCCAGTTTTCACAGTAGTTGTGGAGAATTGATTGATTGCTGTTGCAGTCCTTGTGTGTTTGTGACAGAATCAGCAGATCATCTGCATTAAAAACAGTCAGCGTCTCCACTGAACTGTGCTTTTTTAGTGCTGTTTCATTATTGCAGTTTGTGTCATTATTCTTTACATGTGTCTCTCTGTCTCTCTTTCAGCCTCCCCTCAGCCCTTCTGTCAGGGAACGATCTGCAGTGATCATGAGTTCTGTGCAGAGACCATCGGTGGTGAAATCGGCTGCTTCTGTCGGGCCATTTTTGCCTTCCCGTACAAATCCAATGACACTTTGGGTACGACAGCTGCAACACGACACCATGACTGACTGGTGCAGAGTCCTGATCCTCAGAGGATGGAGGGTTTTCTCACAGGGAGACTTGTTTCACACAGCTGAGCTGTTGTGGAGCTGATGATAACTGACCTTCAGCACTCAGTTTGACTGAATGTTTGGTATCAGGAGCACAGATGAGACTTCATTAACTCAGCTCTTCTTTTTCACTCTGATGGTATCAAACCACAAAAACTGGTAGTTTGGTTCCAAATGAAAGAACTGACAAAGGTCACCAAAGCAGGATTGAATGGTTTGACTTGTTTTTGTCCCTCATGGTGTAAGTGTCTGTCCGGTCTGTCCTCTCTAACATGGTCTTGTATTTGTCTCCCTCGTCTGTCCTGCTGGACGTTCAGGTGACCCGACGGTCTGCGAGGAGAACTCAGCTTCACTTACTCTGGTCGGGTGTCTCCTGGAGGAGAGAGGCATCAACTACACAACCTTACACCTCAATGACCCCACCTGCACAGGTCAGATGGATGAGGTTGACCACATGGTAACCTTCAGCTTCAACAGCAGCGACCCCTGTGGGACGGAGGTCACGGTGGGTTCTCCATCACGTCTTTCCTCTCAACAAGCAGCCAAATGTCTTCCAGCTCTCTGCTGAGCTTCTCCTGCTCTCCTCCAGTTTGGGATCTTTCTGTGGGTTGGGCTTCAGCTCTGACCTCCTTGGTTTCTAGTGATGATGGTCATCTATGAAGCTTATTCTAGCCAGTCAACACCTCACAAATGTCACATTTTAAGACTGAATGTAAAGAGTTGTGATGAATTTGTGAGGAACTTGTGCCGTAACAACATCTCCATGAATCTCCATCACCCTACAGTCCAACAACAGCCTTCTGATCTACACGAACACCATCACAGCCCTGAACAGCTCCTCTGACAACATCACTCGCCAGGACCGAGTCGACATCGACTTCTCCTGCTACTATACTCAGCCAGATGTCAACGCTGTGACCTTCAGAATCAAGGACAGGTGAGTGGAGGCTGTTATCTTTATGTTGTGAAAAGGTTTGTGAGTATAAGACAGCTGAAGTGTGTGTGTTCTCTGCAGCCCTGTAATCGAGCAGTTCACATCTGGAACTTGGAATTACACTCTGACCATGAAAGCCTACACCGACGCCAGACATACAGAGGGTGTGGACTCCAACTCTGAAGTCCAGCTGAACCAGAAGATCTGGGTGGTGCTGGAGACTGACGGGCTGGATGACGATCTGGTCGCCCTGGTGACGGACTCCTGCTGGGTAACCAACCAGGCTGGGACTCTGAGATACAACCTGATCAAAGATGGGTGAGATGAACACAGAGGTGGTTGCTGCTCGCTGCTGTTCCAAATGAATCAGAAGCAGGGACTCGTTAATAAATGTGCTTCTTGATTCCTGAAAACAAAGTGTGCTCTGATGTGATGTGTGTTTAACTGTTTGTGAGCAGCTGTGCAAAAAGCGATGATGAGACGGTGGATGTGGAGGGAAACGGAGAGGGACTGTCCAACTACTTCTCCTTCAACATGTTCCAGTTCACTCGGAGCTCTGGTGACGTCGACCTGCACTGCAAACTCCACCTGTGCGCCACCCTGAACCAGACCTGCACCCCGGTACGCCTCCCAAACACACCACACACGCACTCGTGAAACCAGCTGCTCCTCCCTGGATAACAGTTAGAACAGGGTGTCTGCCGGCCTGGTGGTTAACTCACGTACCGCAATCTGTGATGGTGGCGTCCCCGGGTCGATTCCAGCTCAGGGCGTTCATTCCACATTCATTCCTCGTTTCCTGTCACCTGTATATTTTCCTCTTCAGAATAAATGCATAAATGCCCCAAACAATCTTGATTAAAAGCAGTTAGAAGAGCAGTTACAGATGTGTCAGCTGCTGCTGAGCTTCCATCACCTCCACCAGAGACCGTCTGTTTCCTGTTGCTTTGTTCACTCTTCTAGTCCTGACCTGCATCACATGAACGCCCTCACTCTCAAACACTCTCTGCTGCCGTAACTAATTTTGGATCATCCAGAAACAGTTGATGGCTTTTTTTTTCCAGTTGTTCTCCCGAAATCACAGCAGCCATCAGCCAATCAGAGTGTCTGTCAGTCACTGTGTGTATTTAGACTTACATTTCTAAATACTTTCTCCCATTACAATAAGAAATGTAAAGGCTTGACAGAGGAGTACTTTCTGCTCACTGTTCCAGTGTTAAACATGTAGATGTTCAAACTGAAGGACACGAAAGGTGAGATGTTTGCTCTCAGCAGCATCGGTCCACCATGAATGGATCAGTGTTGATCTTCCAAAGTCTGGACTTCATCTCTCTGTCTTGAACTTCCAGGACTGTGGTGGAGCTCCTCGGAGACGCAGATCTGCCACGCTGAAATATGAAGATGAAGCCCCAGCCTTCATCACCATGACCTGGACTAATTAGGTAAGATACAACTCTGCTGCTGACTGGTGACATCAGAGCAGCTGACCAATGAGGCGACAGCAGAGTCCTGCTGACCAGTGAAGGTGTGGTCGACCAAAACACCTCAAGTCCAGCTCCAAAATCTCCTCTTTGTGTTGATGCAGAGGTGATGTGAGGTGAAGTCCAACCTCTGAATGTGTTTGAACAAGCAGGATAAAAGCTGCTTTAGTCATGTTGACCTCTGAAACAAAGCTACAGGATCATCATCATCATCATCATCATCATCATCATCATCTGTGGTCACCACTGCTGTATGAAAGTCCAATAATAAGCAAAAGGAGCCTCATTGTGCCTTCAGCCAGAGAGAGAACTAGATGCTGCATCTCTATCTACTAAATCAACCATCAGACGAGCAAACAGAGTTCAACAGTTTCCTCTTTATCAGGTGTTGGTGGCAGGTCAGCAGTGGGTGGGTGGCGCTCTCTAGTGGTGAAAAACGGGGTCAACATGTAAATGTGTTACTCAGAGACGCTCATGCTTTCAGACCGGTGGAGACGGATCAAAGAGAGTCAGAAGGAAGAACCGTGACATGAGTGATGTTTGATGATCCGATGTAGAAAGTAAGATGTGAGTCTGACAGGGAGGACAGGAGGGTTTTTCTGCTCAGCTTTCAGACTCATCACAAAACAACAGAATGAAGACAGTTCAAGAGTCACACATGCTGACTTCAGTCGGGATGCAGGTTTGGAGAAAAGTCATCACTCACACTTTGGTCTGCTTGTCTTCTCAGGTGGTTTCCACGGTGACTGGGACCGACCAACAGGCTGTCCACCTTCACAGCGATTGACTGTTGCTCGGTCCTGATCCAGAGCCCGGGCGAGTTCATCCTGCGCTCTCAGAACGACATCTCCTGAAAGGATTAGCTCAGTCCTCACAGCAGATTTTATGCAACTGGAAAACACTCTTTTGATTTCACCTTTTTTCACTGAAATAAGAAACAGTATAAAATCATCATTATCAAGAACTATATGGTGAAGGGAAGTGTGTGAGGAAGTTTGGCGTGAATTCCAATCATGTTATTCATCGTGTCGTATGTCTACTCTCCTACTAATCACAATAATCAGATGGTATTCAGGAACTCTCAGGGTGATTAATGATAAGTATAAGAACAGGTTCCATGTTGAAGACACTTCTTAGAAAAGAGGCAGCGATGTGGACACCACAGTAGAACTTTAAACTGCTTTATATGCACTTCTGTTCTTTTTCTGGAGACAGCAGTTTCTGTCAGCTTGTGCCTGTAACATGATATCAGTTCATCACATCAGCTCACTTTGATCCGTGGTTGAGAAGAGAAGCTTTGACACTACAAGGTTTAGAAGTGATCTCTGAGGAAAACAGTGAATTCAGTGCAAACGCAGCATCAACACATTGATGATTTACAGATTCCAGGTCAGTCAGAACTGATCTGTGCAGCCTCACTGTACCAACAATGTCAACACAAGACTGGATCCTGCTGTCATTCTCAGAGACATTCACAGGTTTTCTAATACAAGCTGCAGCTCAGGACACCGACTAAAACGAAATCTGAACTCTTTAATAACTTTAAAAACTTACCCTTATTATTGTTGTTGTGAACGTTGCTTCCAAAACCTCATTTTGAATCATAAACACAAAATATCTTCTTTTATAAGTCAAAACTGTGTTATTGCACCTCAATTTTAACTGGCCAACAACAACATATCACATGAGTTAAAGCCTGAGAAACTGATTCTTTCAAATAAATATCAACTGACAAACTGCTGCTTTCATAACACTGAGATGTGGGTTGTGCCGTTTATCTTTATTACGTTACTGTTATTTCAACCAAAATAACATAAAATAAAAGGGTTTGTGGGAAAAACTATGACTTTGGATCATTTTATTTCTTCATCAATTCTGCTGGAAATTAAGTCATTTCTTGATGACATCATCAAAGCTTCTTATATTTACTTGTCGTATCTTATAGTTAATTTGTTGTTAAGTCCATGTTAAGATAACTTCATTGATGCCATGCTGGGGAAATTAAGTTGTTACAACAAGCAAAGTATAATTAGAGCATATGTTAGCATAAATCATGGTAGTTCAACAACAGTTGGTTTGTGATTGGAAATGGGAGACAACATCAGCACAGTACTACATTAAAGTGGCAGAAGGTAAGATGGAGAAGAGAGCAGACTTTTCCTGAAAATTTGAACAAACTCAAGTTCCACGTCACTCCCCCTCCCTCTCCGCTGCACTCACGGCCTGCCTCCTCCCCGCGGTGTCTGCGCAGCTGCCATGATAACCTGTGACGTTGGCCTTACCATCGGAAACAAGCTTACTCTGTCCAGCCGCTACATCACAGTCGCTAACATAATGTACGTGCTGCGGAGTGTTACTGTAATAATCACCATATTAGCTTTATGGTTATTTGCTGTCTTGGCCATATATGCTGTTGTTGGCAGCGGCGGAATGGGGGGTGCAGGTGTATGTGTGTGCACATGTCTCACACATTGGGTGTTAGACACACTCATTTCAAGCATTTCACGCATTTCAAGATTTCAAGCATTTCAAGCTTGAGAGCCCTGCAGTAGGTAGGACCAATGCAATGCAATGCGCTGCTCCTCTATACTGATGTGCCCTGGGTGACATCATCTGTTGTTCACAAAAATCGCTATGGCCCCGCCTTTCCTCTTACTGCTCTCTGCAGCTCTCCTGTCGGCTCTCACAAGTTGAAAACTGTCCAGCGGAATATGCGTGCCTGGCTTGAGTTCATTTAGCCACGTCTCAGTGAAGCTCAGGATACTACACTCTTGGTGCTCCCTCTGCAGCCTGGTTAGTGCCGTTAACCATGGGCGTGGTAGTGGGGGGAAAAGTGGACCTGACTACCCAGGGCCCGAGTAGGGAGAGAGGCCCATGACAATCCTGATTTTTTTTTTATTATTATTTATTTTTTTTTGTGATGTTTTTATTTCGAATGAATTGGCCCCTCCAATTAATTGGTGTCATACTTTATTTCAAATATATTTATAACATCAACTGAGAGAATGAACTTTATGTCACAGTCCTCCCAACATATTGGACATTTTGGGGGCCCCCCCTCTTGGACGCGCAAAATGGTTTAGTCCGCCCAACAGCGACCAGCGACAAGTGTAACGTCAGTGAGCCCAGATTGAATGACCAGGGGATTAGACAGCATGCTGCCCAAAAAGCAAAAATCGGGGTATCAAAAGAAGAAAGAGCGGAAGGCAAAAGAAAAAAGGCAGAATGAAGGGAGGCAGCTGTTGACTGCTTTCTTTCCAAAAGGTGAACCGAGTTTGCTTGTTATGCAAAATCCAATTAAAGTTAACGTAGTCCACTACAGACAGCTGCTGCTGATGTTTGTATGCTCATGTGAAGTCTTTAGCTTTGCTAGTTTCCAACCAGGCTGCTTGCAGCTTTTTGCAGCTTTAGATAACGTTAGTTGTCACTTTACATCTCATGTCAGCAAGGCTTTATTTCTTTTTCTGCAAGCTGAAGAACAATTTGACAGTCAACATTTTGTACTATCGCAGGCTCTGTTGATAAAATGACATAGGCCTTTAATGTAAAAAGCAGAAACCAGTCACAGCTTCTTTTTTTCACATTGAACCTGAATATTTTTCTGTTCATTTATACTGTACCATCTCATTACCAAAGTAATGCAGCTTATTTGATTTGATCCTGAGTGTGCAGTTGTCTCCTGTTCTCCTGTTCAAGAATAAATGTTTTTAAATCAAAATTTGCAAGAGTGTCATGGATCAAAACGTTAGTACAGAAACCAGATGTAGCCTAATGTTTTAGGTATTTGAGCAGAAGTAGACCAAATGCATCAATTCAGGTGGTGAATGAAAGAACCACTCATCAATATAATCTGATCTGGCTGTAGCTTAAAACCCTATTTATGCTTTTTTTTTAATTTTAAATAAATACCCTCTTTTTGTCTTTTTCTTCTTTTTTTTTTTTTGCCCACGCGCCTCGTGCACAGGCATGGATAGGGGCCCACTGACATTGAGAGTGTACAGGGCCCAGAATTTGGTGCTACGCCCCTGCCGTTAACTCTTCCATCTTAATAGGGAGAGAAGGCACGGAAGGTTCATACAGTCTTTTCTTCTCATGGCACTGTGCTCCACCTCTGCACAGTGTTAACAGCTGTTCCCGTGAGCAAATAATGGGCCGTGACTGAGTGGATCTCCTGACGTTTTAACTTATCCAAGAAAGGGTAAAAATCAAATCACTAATCTCACCAGTTGCACATCCACATGTACGCAAGATCAACTGAGACTAGCGGCAGAAGAAACACAAGAAAAACACAAAAGCACACTGAAACAGAGAAAGTCAGTCGAAGCTGCTCTGACCACCTTCCACTCTTGTGGCGCCATTTTTTTAACAGTGCAGAATGTAGCAGAAACTATGCTAACATAAACATTAAGTAAAACAGAATGTGCATTTCCTGAAAAAAATAAATGTGATTCCTGTCGAGTGCTGCTCAAACATTTCCAGCAACCTTCAAAAAATTGTACCATGTCAACAACATACTCAGGGGAAACTGTCAGCCCAGTGTGATTTCTATAGCACGTGCAGCATGTGACTACGTGCACTGTAGAGGTGAAATAATTACCTATGCAATTACAATTACAATTACAATTTGTCATTTGAGAGACGCTTTTATCCAAAGCGACGTACATGTGACATTTTCATACATCACAAACAAGGTTCTAGATGGGACAGAACAACAAGAGTAAGTGCCCTGATGCTAATTTCTGCTCCATTTGGACACAGGTGCTATGGGGCAGTGCTACAGGGCAATGCTTAGAGTGTATAAAATGAATGGAGAGGGGTTTTTTTGTTTAAGAAAGAAGGTGTTCAGTAAAGAGGTCTTTAGTCTTTTTCTAAAGCTCAAAAGGGGCTCTGCAGAATGAACGGTGTTTGGTAATTTGTTCCACCACCTGGGAACCACAGACAAAAATAGTCTAGCTAGAGACTTAGAGCTTCTTTTAACTGGCAACACTAAGCGCTGTTCCTGGGCAGAGCGTAGTGAGCGGGAGGGAGCCAAAACCTGAATGAGGGAGTTCAGGTAGGTTGGAGCAGTTTTGATGGCAATTTTGTAAGCAAGCAGCAAGGACTTATACTTGATGTGGGCAGTAACTGGGAGCCAGTGGAGGAATAGTAACAGCAGGGTGACATTTGCTCTTTTGAGCTGGTTGAAGACCAGGCCAGCCGCCCCATTCTGGATCAATTGCAAGGGTTTTACCGAGCACACTGGGAGCCCTGCCAGTAAGGAATTACAATAGTCGAGGTGTGATAGTACCAGCACTTGTACTAGGAGTTGTGTTACATGCTCAGACAGGTAGGATCTGATCTTCCTGATGCTGTACAGGGCAAATCAGCATGACCAAGCAACAGAGGCCACATGCTGTTAAAAAATTAGTTGGTCATCAATCATGACATTCAAATTTCTGGCAGATGTTGCGGGAGTGAGCAGAGCTGAGTCAAGCTGGACACTGATCTGTGGATGACAAGGAGCTCAGTCTTTGACAGTTTAAGCTGAAGGTGGTGCTCCTTTATCCATGCCGAGATATCAGTGAGACATGCCAATATCCATGCTGAGACTGTGGGGTCACCTGGCGGGAGCGAAAGGAGGAGCTTGTTATCGTCAGCATATGAATGATATGAGAAGCCATGTGAACGGATGACTGCACCAAATGTGGTGGTGTATATTGAAAAGAGAAGGGGCACTGACCCTTGAGGTACCCCTGTGGACAAGCATTGGGATTTAGGCACTTCTCCCTTCCAAGGTACTGCAAAGGATCTCCCTCAGAGGTAGGACTCAAACCAGCGGAGAGCAGATCCTGAGAAGCTGAACTCAGTGAGTGTGGAGAGGAGGATTTGGTGGTTTACCGTGTCAAAGGCAGGTCGAGCAACAATAGAACAGAAGACGGACCAGTAGCTCTAGCTGATTGTAGAGTTTGCACTACTTGTAAGAACACAGTTTCCGTCGAGTGTCTGCGCTTGAAACTGGATTGGCTGGAATCATTTAGGTTGTTATCAGAAAGAAATTCAGAAACTTGATTAAAGACCGTGCGCTCAAGAGTCTTGAAGAGGAAAGTGAGGAGCAACACCGGCCTGCAGTTTTCAACCTGAGCTGGGTCGAGTGCAGATTTCTTTGGCAGTGGGGTTACTCAGGCTTGTTTAAAAGCAGTGGGAAACACACCCGTTGGAAGTGAGGAGTTGATCATGTGGGTGACAGCAGGGGTAACTGTGGGCGAGGTGACCTACAGGAGGTCGGAGGGTATAGGGTCCAGGGGAGAGGTAGTGGAGCGAGAGTCAAGCAGAAGGTTGGAGACTTGCTCCTCTGTGACATGGAAAAATGAGGAGAGTGAGGCCCTGTTAGCTAGTGGTATCCTGCTGAGTTGGTCAGGCTCAGAGAACTGGTTGCTGATGGTTGAAACCTTGTCAGTAAAGGAATCAAAGTGATCTGCTGTGAGCAAAGTTGAAGGTGGATAGTGTCCCATCTTTGGCACTACTGATTTTCTCCTGATAATAAGTAGACTTGGCACTTTCCAGATGGGAGGAGAATGCAGACAGGAGAGTCTGATAGTCACTGAGGTCAGAGGGGTCTCTGGTTTTGCAGAGAGGCAGCTAGCAAAAGGCAGAATGTGTCTGATGCCTCATTCACAGGGAGCAAGGGAGGATACTCCTCCATGCCAACCATGCCTCCGAGACCTCATTGGACAGTTGAGCTGGTGTGAGGGATGTTGTAAATCAAATTCAGTTGTCCGAGAAAAATGCTCAAAAAGAGGCTGCAGGAGTCGAAGTCCGAGAAGCAACTTTATTGTCGACAATAAAGGGGAAAACACTCAGAGACACACAAGATGCAACTCCAGTGAAGTTCTCCAAGTCTCTCCAACTTACAAGAGTCAGTGCTTGTCTTTTATACAGTTTGCTCAAGGTCACCCCCACCCTTGGGGCATCTTCTCTTTTTTCTGATTCTTCTATTTTTTATACACCATTACGTTATCTTTTGGCCGCTAGCCTGGGCTTGTAGGTACTTTTATTCTTCTTATTCACTTGAAATTTCACCATTAGCTTCTGATTCTCACAGGCTCTGTTTTTTTAAAAAGTATCTACCTCTTAAATTTACACCATTAGCTTCTGATTGTCGTACGCTCTATTTTTTTAAAAGTATGTATAATCACAACAATCACCAGAAATCAGCATTCATTAAGGCATAACAAATCATGGTGTGATTGATAACATTGTTATCCTTTCATGATTAATGATAGATACGTAACATAGATTGAGTACAGTAAGGTTACATAAGGACACACAGGGTTATGTAAGGTTACAGACAATGCTGGCAAAAACCGGTTAGGATCAGCTAACACTGGTAGCAGAGACACCTGCAGAATCATGGAAAGTACCGAAGCTTCATGATGCAGACTAGGGATGCACATGGTTAACCGTTTAACCGTTAACCGATAACAGTAACTCTAACCGATTAATACTAACGGTCAATTTTGTTTTTAAGCTACGCAATTCAATCAACTCATGGGGGCGTGTCGACAGGTGCAACACATGCCATCACGTGCTTTCCATCACAGCCCACTTTACAGCGAAGACGAAAAGAGCAAAACGCGACTTGCAAGTACTAAGTTAGTGGCTATTACAACGGACTGCTGGACCGCGCTCACAACAGAGAGCTACGTGACAATTACATGTCACTATATCGATGACTGTAAGCAGAAACACAGTGTCAGTGACCCGTCACAGCAGCCAGCTGGAGCGCAGCTCTCCATTGAGCCCGTGTGTCTCCATGCACGCTGGCATCATATGCAACATTAATATTACAGATATCAATGACGGCTCTGCAGATGACACCTGAAGTCACTGACTAATTCCAGTCTCCTTCGTGTTGTACAGTAGGGGAGGGTGTGTATCCTTGTATGCAATTACGCACAAAACACACATTACATTGAATATTATTTTTTTTATCTCCAGACACGTCGCGGGTCGTCCAGGTTTACAGTAAAATTGTTCGGAATGAAGCCGCATCATCCAGATAAACACTGAGCTCCATCAGAACTGTTTAAAAATCAGATTTCAGAAGCTCAAACTTTATTTTGGAAATGAAGCAGAACACACAATTAAAGAAATCACCAGCGCGCTCGCTCTCGACATAATTTAAAAAGCAATAGCAGACGGTTGAAGCCTACAGTACTGTTAATTATATCTAAAGCTTGTAGCTTTTTTTTTTTTTACATTTTAGATGAGTAATCTAACTATTTGCCGTCATTGTAAATCTGCAGTTCAGCATCGGACAGCGCCGAGTCAGTGACTCTCTGATTCCAACCTTTCCTTACATGGAAAGCCTTGTCGGCATGGTGGGACGTTTGTGTGTCGGAATAGCGGTATTTCGGGATGGTGATATGTCTAAATGGTGGTATGTCGGAATGGCAGCATGTTGGAATGTCGGAATGGCAGCACGGAAGGGCATTTAAATCTTATCGGTTAACGGTTATTGATCGTTAAAGGGCGTCGGTTAACGGTCAGAAAAAAAATCCAAAATGTGCATCCCTAATGCAGACATCTGCTCATATGATCTCGATTTTTGACATTTGCTGCGCAGTGTCAGCCTTGCACAGCATCACCATCTTGACCTCATATGTGCCTCTTCTCCATTGCTCTTGTACTTTTAAGTAAATGAACTATTACACTTCTGCTACAACACTTGCTGCTAAAAACTACCATTGATTACAGTGTCTGACTCAATTCTTCACATATCTGTTGGAAAAAATTATACTACAGGGATCGGAGGTTTTGTCTGAAGGAGACCATTTGTGCTGGAGCGTGAGGATCCTCTGGTAAGGATACAGAGAATTGAATAAAGAAGTGGTTTGATACATGTAAGAGCCAGACAGTTAGCTTAGCCGTGCAGCAGTTTCGGATTGCAATTAAGTCGCTTTGCCCGCTTTGTGTGTGGGAGCAGTGGAGACCCGTTTGAGGTTGCATGAGGACAGTAGCGAAAGGAAGTCGACCACGTGTGGTTTGTTAAGATGAATATTCATGTCACCCATGACAATCAGTGGGGTGCCATCTTCAGGAATGGCTGAGAGCAGCATGTCCAGTTCAACTATAAAGTTCTCCAGTAGCCAGACAGTTGTGGAAATGTACTGAAGGTCTTAGGGTTAGTATGGAGATCAGAGAAAGACGAGTTTGTGTTTAATTTAAAGGGACTACTAGACATTTTAAAGGCAAAAGAAAACACAAAGAGAAATGTGCTACAGACATCAGCTCGTATATTTGACCCTATTGGTTTACTCACTCCATTTATTATACTTGTTAGATCTATAAAAACATGCTTAAAGAGGATCCTGGGGAAAGCTTTGTTAAAGATTGAGCAACTGACAACCATGCTTGCGGAGGTAGAGGCTGTGTTAAACTCCCGGCCTCTATCCTATGTACATGAGCATGTGCGTACATGTGCATCAGAGCCCCAGCCTCTCACGCTCTCTTGCTTCCTGGTTGGCAAAAGACTCACGTCCCTACCACCAAAGACTATGCTCCCACTATCTCAGGCTACAAATGTCAGCAGAGAGGACATGGGCAGGAGATGGAGGTACCAGCAAGGACTCTTAACCAGCTGGCGAAAGGACTGCTTGATGGACATGAAATCAGCTCATAAGTGTGAGAAACCCACACCCACTGCGCTGAAGATGGGACATATCATCCTGATCGGAGAGGACAACATGCTCAGGCAGACCTGGAAACTAGGCAGGATAACTGAACTGTTTCCAAGGAGAGATGGACTCATTCATTCCTGTACTGTTCATACTTCCACGGGCAGTCTGTAAAAGGGACCTGTTCAGTTAAAATATCCTTTGGAAATTAATTAGTTAATGGATTAATAGACTGAATGGTGATGAACAATTGTTCATCGGGCGAGAGAATGTTGTGAATTATTATTGTTTATTTGAAATGAAGTTCACAATAATTAAATTAGATGTTTTATGGTGTTTAGTTTAAAAGAGTTAAATGAATTATTATGCACTATTTACATTATTTACGGCAAATGCGTGTAGAGCCTCGCCAAAAGAAGAAGCTTTATTTTGAAATACAGGAAGTAACCTGGTGAATGTTTAACGCTAGTATAATGATGTTATGAACGCAGGTCACTAGCCGCAACGGCCTGTTTTGTTTGCTCTTTTCTACAACTTTCCCCTTTGTAAACTGCAACATATGGACAGTGAAATGTTCTGTTTGATAAAGACGTGCCTCGGTCATCATTCGAAGCTTCCACTACACAATAGTGATTGCATTTAAAAGGCATTTGACTATTGTCCACTTCAGAGCAGGTCAAGCCTTTGAAAATCAAATGTCACACAGCTTTTCCATTTTCATTTTAACATGGTCATTGATAGGGCTGGGCGATAAAACGATAACGATAAGTCTGGCAATAGACACGTAATCAATAAAAAATGTGTTTGATAAAACCTTCGATATTTTTTTTTCTTTGTCGGAAGTTGCGAAGCAAGGTTGGTTGCATGAACAAAGGCACTCACCCTCTGGGAACCTAGCAACATAGGGAGTAATCACTGATCAGTGGGAGTGACACGCTAACAGCCAATCATGTAACAGTATCATGTTCGGTTGCGCCATCGCGTTGCCTCATATTTGATTCTTCGCGAGGAGTGAGATGAGAGGCAGAAAGTGAGCGCTGCAGCAAGCGAAGAAATTGTCGATAAAACAGGGAAAGTCAGGTCTCCAGTATGGCAGTTTTTTGGATTTTGCAAGTCGGACCGTAGTCAGACCAATGTGGTCGGTAAGTATGCAAGACTGACGTCACCACCAAGACCGATAATACCACAAACTTTTTTGTTTTATCACCTCAGCCGCGCTCACTCTTCGGGGCGCAGCCGTATTCACCAACGTCCAACAACATCTGCAACCAGGTGCTCTGCTTCAGCGCCTGATGACAAATCATCTAAAAGGCACAAAGACATAATGGAGGCAGTGGTATCATAACGATAAAGACGTGCTCCGCTGAGCTCTGTGGAGAAGACAGCTTATAAACATCTCTTACACGTGCTTGACCTCAATGTTATACCTGACCGAAAGTACTTTTCCAAGACTGCCTTTTGTTTTCTATGTTACAGATGTAAAGTCGACCTCAGTTTATTTTAATTTCTCCTATGTTTATAAAACATGGCACATATTTTAAAACACTTCATTTAACAGAAGATTAATCAGCTTGTGAACGTCCCGTCACTAAACCTGCAGAAAAAACGTTCTCAGGTTTCTCTGTGTTTACATTTTTATACTTTGCACTATTTTGTTAGACTTTATTAAGCATTTGTTGCGTATTCTTTATTTTTGCACCTTAATGTTAAGATATAATTGTTGAGTGTTCGTTGTGATTTTAGACTTTTATTGACATTTATTATTTGAGTGTTTTCCATGGTTGTGTTGACATTTCTTTTACTTTCTGCCTCGATAGCTGAGGGGATTATAATCAGAGGAAGGTTAAATTTAAAATAAAAATGTTTAAATTTAATGTATTTTTCTCCTGATCCTTATTTTAAATAGTTCATAAAAATATCAATAATTATCGATATCGGCCGATATAAAACACTTATATCGCGATACAGTTTTCAGCCATATCGCCCAGCCCTAGTCATTGAACACCAAAAAGTGGCCTGAACATGATCCACACTGATCCATTTAAAATGGACAACCAGAATACTAACTGAAAAAAAGTCAATTCTACATCAAAATAAGATAAATGGACAAACAAAAAGTGACTAAAAGTGACTCTGTGTGGGTCACAGCCCTCTGAAAATCCATTAGCCTTTCATTTGCCATTCAATTAAATAAAATAAACTTTAACAAAAAATATTTTATTGAAAACTGGATTTGGAAAACTATTTTTAAATATGTTATATAACAACCACTCTGCTCAAGTGAAAACCATTCTAGACACAGACATAGACAGCTTTTAGTGTCATTCAGTAGACAGTAAGTGAACACCGAACGAAATTTCGTTTGCAACAAGCTCAGCACAGGGTTGGAAAATCTTTTAAAAACACACACACACACACACACACACACACACATATATATAAATAAATAAAAGTTTGTCTTGATATGTACAGGTATGATGAAAGTATGTTAGAATAAACAGCAGAGTATTGTGGTATATACAGTATGTGAAATAGAACAGGTTGAAAATAGCAGCAGGAATATGCAGTAAGTTAAATACACAGCAGCATAAATATATACTAAGGTCAATATTAAAGTGCAGTTGTGAAGAGCGACCAGAGGTGGTAACAATGGTGCAAAAATACTCATTTAGAGTTCTAAATTTGCTGTTCATTCTATTTGCTGTATACAGATTATATTTTGCTTGATTTGAGTAATCTGTTGCAGGTTATGGAGAGGCTATAATGTGTTTTCAGGATATGAAGAATTCTATGTTAAAGGTGCTGTGTGAAGCTGCTGACAGCTCCCAAATGGCTCCTCAGATGTAAAATTATGTCTAAAATGAATTACTAATGTACAGAACATACTTCATATCAAATGCATGTTCATATGACTTCTTACACTCAACATGGAACAGAGTGCTCCAAAAAATTAACATACAAAAACAAATACTATAATAATACATAAACTTTTAACTTTTTACAGTGAAACAACATAAGAGAAGCTTAGAGAATCACACTCCACCTTTGTATTATCGATGTCACTGAAATGCGTCCATATTTTACTGCATTTCCTGCAGTCACTCATCTTCTCACCTTTCCAGTGTTTTGTCTCTGTAGCAGCTCTCTCTTTCTCTCTCTCTCCCTGTGGCCCTAGGTGGTCCCGCTCGGCCCTGTTACCAAGCAGGACCACAACCGAGAGAGTCAGAGCAGTGGCTGCAGTGGAAACTCACGGATCACAGCTGATGCTCATGTGCTCATGTGTTTATCTCCTTCATCCAATCATGTGTTCACAAAGTGGTGAACCTCGCTCCGTCCTCGCTCGTGTTTCATACCCAATCATGATCCTCTCACCTGTTACCAATCAGCCTGTTTACCTGTGGAATGTTCCAAGCAGGTGTTTTTGGAGCGTTCCACATCTTTCAGTCTGTGAAACCTGTTGCTGCATCAGATTCACAATAAAAGATATTTACAGAAATCAGTGAGGCTGATGAGTGAAAGCATTAAACACTTTGTGCTGTTTTCAGGTGCGTTCATGTCAGAAACTGACATGTGATCACATGTTGAACTCAATCATTCATAGGCAGTATGCAAAATGGTTGAGCACCTCTGTAGTAGACAGCACATTAATATGTGATTGCTAACACAGCCAGTGTTTCTGATACACTGGAATATGACCGTATCTGACTTCCTGTTTTCTCCATCTCCACCAGTCTTCCTGTTCTTTTTGCACCCTGACCTTTGACCTTGTCTGCTCCCCCTCTAGCCTTTCTCTTTGTTCTTCCGCCCTCAGGTTTTGTGTGTCAGAGGTGAATATCCCTGTGGTTGTGCTAGCACAGCTGTCACAAATGCTTGAATCAGAGCAACCAGAAAATCTGTCAGGAAAATATTAAGCTGTGACTTTTGGCATATGCTTCATCTTTTAGATTAAATGTAATTTCTGAATGAAACGTTTTTGACTGTCGTTAAAACACAGTCAAATAAAAAAAACATGGATGTTAGCATAAATTCTGTTCAAATGGTTTCTCTTAGAACAAAAATCGGATTCTGTCAGCTGACCACAGTTGAATTAATTCAACTTGAAACTATGACTGTTAATTACCTTACCTTACAACCTATTTCTCCAATACACATCAGTGTCTGTCAAGGACAAATGGCACTAATCATGGTGTAATTTGATGACATTATTTAGTAATTGCCACTAATGATTCAGCTTACAACATGTAAAGCTGCTACAAATACTACAAATTACTTTGTGAGATGTCAAAGGTGGTGCAACCCCTCGGTTGGGCCCCACTGGCCTAAACCAGCTCACAGTACATGAAGTATTTGAAGTATCTCCACCTGCAGCAGCTCTGACAGTGAAATGCTGCTCTAATATTGAAGCTTCAGTATGAACGAACTGATAAGTCACAGAATCAGAGATCAGACACAGGAGATATATTACTGGACACGCAGTACTTTTACTGCATGAAGCTGATAATACTATTCTAGTTTTACTGTATGAAGCGACAATACTGCCGTTCTTCTACTGCAGTAGAATTTTAAATGCGTTGGTACATTTTCTTCAGATCTGAATCTGAATATTTTCTCTGTGCTCACTTTTTTATGATCTTACTCTCACTGGGAATACTCATAGAAAGACTTTGTTAGTTTTAGCTTGTTGTGAATCATAAACTGGCAACTGAGTGTATGACAAGAATATGAGCAACGGCAGTGGAAGAGCCAGAGGCAAAAAATGACTGTGGGTGTGTATGTGTGCGTGTGTGTGTGTGTGTGTGTGTGTGTGTGTGTGTGTGTGTGTGTGTGTGAGTGTGTGTGTGTGTGTGTGTGTGTGTGTGTTGGGAGCTTACTGTCAGGGGTCGGGGTGTTATAAAAATCACAAACACAATTTAATCCCACCAGTCTGCAGAGTATGACGATCTGACAGTCAGCTCTGTCTTCCACTCGAATCACCTTTAACTTCTACTACATAGAGTAATAATAAGTTTTTTATTATTATTAACAGTAAATCACAAAATCTAGGTGTTGGTTTATTTTTTGAGTACACAGATGGAGCAGATGCCCGGCAGACAGGTAAGTTTGTATTATTATCATTAGTATTAATATTGTTGTTGTTGTTGTTAAGGAAATCTTTTTTGGATCATTATCACAATATTATTTTTTCTTATTTGTATGGTATTATTGCATCATTTCATTACTGTCTCTCATTTCCTTACTTTTGTAACTAACTAACTTTCAATTCACAAATTTGAATTTGTATACATTTTACATGATTTCTAAACTGTCTATATAATAACTGTAGCTAATGTTATTCACTTATTATGAACACAGTAATTAATAAAATGATTTCTGAAACTGAATTTCATTTATCATATTATATGAACTAGTTTTTCTTTTATCATTGTTTTTGAAATCTTCAGATTTTTTTACTTTGCTTTTTTTTTTTTTTTTTACAATGCTTAAAATATGACTTCAACATTTAACTCTGCACCAGAAGCATATTTATGAATTCAGTCATATATTTATGATCCAGTTGCATAACAATTGTTCCTTTAATCGACTTCCTCCTCCTAAACAGTGAGTGCAAATTCACTGACCTTTTGATCTTGCTGCAGGAGACTGAAGTGATGAGCCGACTGAATCTGAACCCTGCAGGTCCGACCTGTGGTGCGTCAGGTAAACCTGAGGTGTTTGACTGGGATTCACATCAACAGCAGTACCTGAATCTGACCAGCAGAGGGCGAAACAAGACGTCATACACTTCAACTGCTGCTGCTGCTGCTGTGAGTGTGTGTGTGTGTGTGTGTGTGTGTGTGTGTGTGTGTGTGTGTGTGTGTGTGTGTGTGTGTGTGAGTGGTCCAACTGTCCCTTCAAGCCAACACATTCCCCTTCTAAGACGATGAGCGTTAAATGTAACCCTGAGAGTCTCTGGGGTGCACTCCCCTAGGCTGTGTGTGTGTGTGTGTGTGTGTGTGTGTGTGTGTGTGTGTGTGTGTGTGTGTGTGTGTGTGAGAGAGAGATATGCTGCCCGTACCATAGAGTAATCCTAGGCGGCTTGTCAGTGCGTTAGCCATCCAACACTGATAGGGAAACACTGCTGAGAGGAAAAACAGATGAAAGCTACAAGCTGCTGTCTCTTCTAATCAAGTACAACTGACTCCACTGTTACTTCCTCTTCTTGGTATTACAACATTATTTCTCTCGATCAGGGGTCCCAAGACTCACTTAGAGGTCTGGAACGATTGGATGTAACAAAATAACATTTAATCAGTTAATTAACATCACATCTCTCGTGATTGGACAGCATGAAACTGAGGCTCAGATGGTTGGTCCAGATTTATTCCTGACTCAGGTTACACTAAGACCCCAATCATTTGCATCTGTTTAAGGGCCAGAATGAGTCCAAGTGTTACGGCCTGTGAAGGCGCAAATAGTCATTACAGACACTATAACAAGTCGCTGCTATCTGGTAGCTCTGTGTTGAATTAATTTATTTTTTTTTTTCTTACCAAAACAAGCTCAATACATCACGAACTATTAACACATTATCAATGAATGCCAAAGGAAATATCTCCCTGAAACAATCAGAATATAATCATGAACTCATGTTACTTTCAAGACTTTTAAATCAGCTTCAATCTCCATAACTGTAATTGTATTCTTTTTAACAACAATAAGAAATAAATTTTATTGAAATCACAAAATCATGTCATTATACCTTGAATTAATATTAATGTGAACACCTTTAACCCTTGTGTTATGCTCACTTTTTGGACCCTTTGGTACTGTTCAGGTCAAATTGACCCGGGACATTATTGTTGGTTTTAAAAGAAATACAATAATATAAATTAACATAAAAAACTCCAGCATATATTGTCTTTATCTCAATTCCAAGCAATATAGATAACATACATGATAAATGTTTTCAATTAATCTCTGCTAGATAACATTTATCAATGGAAGTGTCATTCGTTTTTTTGTGATAAAGTTATAATGTATGTAAAAAAAAATCCACTATAATAAAGCCTTGGGTGGTATTTATGCTTATCCATGAAAAAATTAAATTAAACAATGTTTTCATTGATGTTTTTTATTTTAATCTTATATTCTCAATTGATTTTCATCTTTATCTTATTATAACCAAAGCCAGAGATCAAAAACAGGTGAATAACAACAAAGGGAACACGAACCAAACTCTGACTGTTACATGAATGACTGAATGAATTTAATTGAATTGAGTGAATTGAATGAATTGAATCAAGAACTTCAGCTTCTATAATAACAAGCCATGTTACTAGATTTACACACTAACCTCGAAACTCTGAGATAACTGCAGCAAGACATCAGCTTTTAATTTTTTTAAAAGTAATTTTTTCATATTGGCTAAAACTGTCCCTGTGCCCAGACAGCAATACATGAAACATGTAAGCTGTGAAAAAAACACGGCTCCATTACTCCCACCTACTGCTCCTACTGCCATTTGCAAGAATAAATCAACCAATCACAGCCAGAGGAGCGTCTGAGGAAGTGTCTGACATCTGTCAATCACTACTCACACACGCTGCGAACCGCCCCCTCCCTCCGCTCATGCTGCCGACTACCAGTCAGTCAAATAGCTCTGAAAGCGGCATCAGGAGGCTAGTGAAAGCTATGGCGGAGCAGCAGCCACTCAAAGGAGAAACTGCCCATACCGCCGCTGCCAACAACAGCATATGCGGCTAAGACAATAAACAATCATAAAGCTAAATATGGTGATTGTTACAGTAACACTCCGCAGCGCGTACGGTATGTTAGCGACTGTGATGTAGCTTGTTTCTGATGCTAAGGCTAACATTACTGGTTGGTTCAAATTTTTAGGCAAAGTCTGCTCTTTCTCCATCGTACCTTCTGCCGCTTTAAACTGTGGTTGTCTACTCTTTCAACATGTAGATGGAACATCAACAAGCAAATAACAAACATTGTACCATTATCTTCCACGTTCAGTTGCGTTTGGTATACTACTACACAGGAATATCTCCGGGATATCCGCTCGTTCTCCCGCCTTACAATATCACGTGATACAGAGGGCGCTGGCTTAAACACGGACAATGGCTGGCCTAACTTTGCTCAGGTAAATTTAAGTATTTCTAACAACTCCCGCTGCATGTAATTATCATTTACGTGAGCTTAATAATATATATGAACCACTGCTAAATCACAACGGTGCTTCTGAACACGTTCTTACCTGTAAAGGGACAGACAGTCATCACAGAGACGACATGTAGCTGCTGTCACGTAGCTCTGCGTTGAATGGCATGGGCAACGCATCGTCCCCCACAGGAAGTTCTAGCTCCTTCAAAATAAAGCAACTCTCTCAAAATAAAGCTACGTTAACTGATAAATTAACATGTCAGCAAACAAATACAAAATCACAGTGTGTTAACATCAAATAATATAAAATAACGAAATGCTTTTATATGGCATTTTTTCCATCTACTACATACGCAGACATTGTGGGGGCCTCAGTCAAAAAAACACAACCAAAACTTTGATTTACAAACTGATTATTGTGTCATGTTTTCACTTTCTTACAAATGGGTGTTATTTTTAGAAGTCTATCATCTACAACACAATGAAAATCCATCATGATACTGAGGTCAAAAACGCTGTCAGACCTCCATCAGGGAGGCAGTCAGCACTCAATACAAAACCCACAGTTCAATGAACGAGTCCTGATCTGAACAAAAACTTCTTCAGGATCCAGGAAGTATCAAAAAATACTCAGTTTGAAACTCAATACAACAGTTGTATATCTGATACAGCATATCTGATGTATACCTGCACTGAAAAAAACATGAAATATAAAAATCCAAATTTCATTTTCATGCTTGACGATGTAGAATTTAACAACAACAACATAAACTTTTAAATGTGAATTTTCTCTGCTCTCTCTGTCCCTCTTCAGTCATCCATCCATCCTCTCATCCCTCTCCTCATCTACAGCAACACACACTTCCCTCCATCTACCCTGTACAGCCAGCCAATTAGTGCTGCCCAACAGGTAGACACCCACTCCGGGACACCGCCATGTTGCAATGGCAACAGTGTCACCAGGTGAGTTTGTGATGATTTAGGTTAAATCTGGACGGTATCATAAATTTTAAAATTCTACTATATGGTGGACCAGTCTCAATACACAAGACCAAGAATAAACTGGAGCCAGAAATCAGCAGAAGGCCTGGATGCAGGCCATAACGAGGGACGGATGAAGTAACGCGTGCAGTTAAAACATCCATCAAATCAACAATAAAACTAACTACTGATACTGCAAGCATCACAAGTTCTACTAACACTAAAAGTACTAGTACTAGTACTAAAGAGCCTAAAGTGGCTACTGCTGTTACTACTACTTCTACTACAACAACAGCAACAACTACTACTACCATTACCACTGCAGCTTCCTACAGCTATTACTACTATAGAATTAGATTCTGTTACAGTACTCTTACTACTATTGTGACTCCTATAAGAACAACTGCTTCTACCACTACTACTGCTTCTACTTCAACCACAGCTGCTACTGCTAATGGACTAGTAGGTACTACTAGAGTACAGTTACAACTGCTACACTACTCACTACTTGTACAACAACAGCAACTGCTAGTACTACTTCTACTACAAATTCCATTTCTACTACTACCTATGTTCAACAACTGCTACTGCTACGACTGCTACTACTGTAACCACTAACTCTACAACTACTACAACTGCTACTACTAATTCTGCTACCACAATTACTAGTATTCCTACAGCAGTGATAACTGCTGTTATGAAACACAGTCTGTTTGTGCAGTACTACTGCAGTAGTGCAGTGGACGGAGCTGGATGACCTCCTCTCTCTCTCTCTCTGTGTCCTGCATGTCTCTCGCCCTCAGCAGACAGCTTGTGAAGAAGCCTCTGAATGCCTTCATGCTCTACATGAAGGAGATGAGACACAAAGTGCTGCAGGAGGGTCGAGAGAGAGAGAGCACCGCCATTAACCGCATCCTGGGACGAAGGGTGAGACAGTCACCTCTGGCCAGCTCTGATGACATCACAGTGATGTCATCAGGCTTGTCTCACATGTCTCTGGAGAGTGCACACCTCTAAGTGCAAGTCTGCCTTACAAACTGGAGGTGTGGCGTGTGACATGGCTGTTTGCCCGGCAGGGAGGCTCTAAAATATTGGTGTATTATGGGACATGTAGGATCTAGTGGGATTAAAGGTTGGAATATTTTGGCATCTACTGTTTAGGTTTTGACCATCCTTTTTAAAATCTGTGTCTTCTGACTCCAAATCAAATCACTGGAGTTCTAACTCCAGTGACGAAAACATATCTCAGATCAAACATTACTCTGAGCTCTGCTCTGCTGTGACATAAACAGACAGAAGCTAAGCTAACTCCTGCGTGGACTCCAAGGAAAGGAAAAAGTTTGGTGTGAAATACGTTCATTTGATTTCTTGCAGAAAGTTTGACATTCAGATTGACACTATTGTCATATGTGTATGGTAAATATGAGGCTATAGCCAGAGGGAGGCTAGCTTAGCTTACCATAAAGACTGGAAGCAGGGGGAAACAGCTAGCTTGGCTCAGTGCAAAGGTGCGCTAGCAGCACCTCTGAAGCTCACTGATTAACATTTTACATCTAGTTTGTTTAATGTTCATCTGTTTGCCTCTGTCACTCTGTCTCAGTGGCACTCTCTGTCGCACTCCGAACAGTCCAAATACTACGATCTGGCCCAGAAGGAGAAGCTGCTTCACATGCAGCTGTACCCGGGATGGTCCGCCAGGGATAACTACGTAAGTACTGCATTGTGTGTCTACCATGTGTACTGCTTGTGTGTGTCTCAGAGGGCTTCACCTCCTTCTTCTTTTCTTTGCAGGGTAAAAGGAAGAGGAAGCAGAGTCAACAGTGTTCAGGCAGCTGTCCCAGGTGGCATTAAGAAGATCAAAATAAAAGACTTCTTCTTCTTCTTAATGCCTGTGATGCACAGACAGCTCAGGACTATTACTACCACTGCTACTACTAACTTATTACTGGTACCACTGCTACTGCAATAGCAGGTATTACTACAGACATTGGGAAACAAATACTAAATAAAATAAAAACTGTGAGCCAGTGACACAAAACTCTTTTCTGTCTTTTCTAAACACTTTTGTTTGCAAACTGTAAAACTTGACCTTTGAGCTGGACACTGTAGATACAACAGATCGGAGTAAGCATGGACAACTAGTTCCTACTCAGTGAGTGAGTCAGGCCCGTGTGTAGGTTGTGTTTGTCTATGTACTCGTTCTTGATTTGTCTGAATCAGGATATATTGTGGAAAACATGCCTGTTGCTCAATAAACTGCTTACCGATTGGCTGAAGACTGACGTTGTGTCCAGAATCACTTCCTGCACTCACAATCCCATGATGGTACAAATAAAGTGGCGTTCATACTCGTGGTCATCAGTCGTCCTGATTGGCAGGAAGTACCGGACATCATAGCGGTGCATTCAAGTGCTGGCAAGCAGCCCCACCTTCTGAGACTTGAGAGTTAGCCACTCTTCAACATCATGTTGATGAGATTGACAGATGGAAAATCAAACTGTGAAGAAAGACTGTACATGAGCGTTATTAGGAAAATGTGAACAATGATGAATCAATAAATGACATTTTTGGTGACATCCAGGTGGGAAGTTTGTTTTTGATGGGTACATCATTCTGGCAGACTACTCAAGTCAAATCTGTAATCTCTGTATCTCTAAAAACAGGCATGTATTCTTGATGGGATCTCAAATTATATGTCTCAACTTCATTCATGTAGCCTAAAACTAAATGCTGCTTGAAAGGTCCCATATTATGAAAAACTCACTTTTTCTGGGATTTGGGGTGTTATTTTGGGTCTCTGGTTGTGCCACACGCACACAAAGTGTGAAATAAGACCGTCCATGCTTTTTTTCAGTGAGTTACGGATCTCTGAAAGCACCTGTCCTGAAGCCTCGGGATCTTCCCTGGGCGTCAGGAAACTCCCAACGTATCTGAAGTACAACGCATGATGCGATGACTACAAAAGGTTCTATAATGTCAACATCTGTTTTCACATTTTTTAATTTGGATTCAGTGAATCCTTCACTTGTGCTGTATTTCCATGTACAAATATTCACGACTGCAGTCAATAAATATTTATCTGTAAAATGTCTCATGTGAACAAATGTGTAATATACAGTATTTACTTAGGGAAAACTTGGCTATATGTTCAAGAAAAAATACAATCTGAATTTGTGGCATTGGTGGACTGTATTTAGTTTATTATGGTGTATGAGCAGTGAAGTTAAGTAGGTTATTATAGATGAAACTCACTGCTCTGTACCCACAGCTGTAAAGGACCATAGTCAGCCCTGTAAGTGTTGTATGCGTTCTGCAGCGAGAACACATTTAGACAAACAGGTTCTAAACCTGGATGGTTGATCATGCATGGAGGCCTTTCATCCAGCTGCTGCAGCCGTGTTGTAACCTATTATTCATAACATAAGGTGAGTATCTGCAGTGGCATGTTATCTGCAATCACACACTGCTCTCATCAGTGCAGGCAAAGATAACGTGACCTGTGGCACCTCCTGGCAGCACATGTTCTCAGGCTCTGGCTGCATTGCTGAACACTTTCCACATGTGCACTTATACAAACAAATAAAAAAAGCCATGCGTGTATGAAGCGAAAGAAATAAACCTTGCATACCAGCATTTCCACCCAAGAACAGCATCCACATTTTAGATTTGACTGTGTGTGCTCTAGCTAGCTACTTTTTCTCAGCCTGAGGTGGATGGTCAGTAGTGCCGCTCAGCGGCGTGTCTGCAGCTCTGCCCGTTCATGTGTAAATGACAAGGAGCGCTGAGACTAAAGCCTGGTTTATGCTTCTGCGTCTGTGATTGGTCCGCTCAGAACGTAATTTTCGGTTCAGTCGCAGCTCTATGGTTGCAGCACAACAACACCACCATTTTCAAAGTTTCTGTGGTGAGAGCTACAAGAAAAAAATGGACCAAGCCGAAGAAAGAATTATCGAGGAGGTACGCAAGTACGACCACCTCTACAACTAACAAGAGCCCCCCGAAACCATACAAAGACACAGCCACACCCCCCTAGTGGCTTGGCGGTGAATTGAGGAGCAACGCGTTCCCTCGACGCAGAACTACGAATGCTCAGTGACGGCGTCGGGTGTACGCCGTAGGTACGGCGTCACCGCGACGCAGAAGCATAAACCAGGCTTAGTCTACGCTCTCCCGTTACCATGGTGACATGGGTGGGGCAGCAGCAGCTCATTGCATTTAAAGCTACAGACACCAGAAACAGCACATTCTGAAAGGGACTGCAGCAGAGGGAAGTAGAGGGGGGCGAGGATCTTTTCCTGTAAGCTATTTCCAGCAAACAGCTTCAAAAACATGTTATATGGAAATCATAGACCTATGTAACTTACTGAAAAGCTTCATAATGTGGAACCTTCAAAGGAAAATGCCAAAACTGATATTATGCTTTCAAAATGGCAGGCAGTAACAGAAGGCACACACAAGCTATGGTCTAAAATATGAGCAAGACTAATGCTGCATTCACAGAGTTTTTTGATTTGGAACAGTCCATGTTAAATTGCAATTATGGGAAATTTGGAAGAGCTTAAACAATCAGAAACATGGTCACCTCATGTTTGCGAAAGTCTGTCATTCGTGATTCGGTAGTATTTATCATTACTGCACCACGTTTAACACGACCATCTCTGTAATCATACAACCAAGTCCTGACACGGAAGTCTTTCCTGTCCCCATCATCCACCTCATGTGAACGCAGTTTAAGTCTACAGCCATGGTAGTAGTTCTGCCTGGTGAAATACTACTGTAGCATGTTACCATGTTAATGTTCAGCAGGTATGAGGTATACCATGTTCAGTTGGTTTAGCATGCTAACATGCTAGCATTTGCAGTAAACAAAAAGTACAGCTGAAGCTGATGGGAATGTTGTCATTTGGTCTTGAAGTAAAAAGTTAAAGCGAGAGTTGTGAGAAGAACATGAATTTGATGGCAACCAATAGTTGCCAAGTAGCTTAAGACCACCACAATGTTTCACTTAACACATCAATACCAGACAAATCATTTATTATGAAACATCTTATGGTGACATTTGTTCATGTCAACTTCAACCGAATATAATGAACTCTGAGAACATGGAATGAACACGGAACGAACATGGAACGTTTAGAACAACAATCTCCATTAATCAGACTTTAAATCGGCAGCAGTTTCAGGGAGTTTCAGTTTACAGGCAGTTATCACATTCATTTTACAATAAAGAATGGCAGCAAATTAAGAAAACAATAGTTAAAAAAACAAAAACAAAACAAAAAGCAGACCACTGTGAGCTCAGGGTCTCAATACTACATTTGACTTATAACTTAAACATCAATAAGAAAGTATGGAGGGCCATATGAAACAGTACTCATTAAATACACCCATGAACTCTCAAATTGATAAAGGACCCAAGCTAGTACCTGGAATGTTAACTCACAAGCAGTGTCGCTACCAGAAGCTAGCTGGTAGCATGCTAGCTCACCAAGTGCACAGTCAGAATTAACCATCTCAGTGTTTAACTATTTAGTGTCACTTGTCTTCGTTGGCAGGTGGAACATTTACCCTCCATGAATGCCAAACACAAAATGTCATTACAGAACAATTGTAACAGTTGCTTCCGTGTGGGTAACAGAACCCAAGTCAGTGCCACAAACAATCACTCATACGAAGACCAAAGTGAAGGTAGCACTGACAATGCTAAGTTGCTAGCAATGTAGCTTTGGTCTGAAGTTTCGACAGTAAAAAAATGATTTCAATGAAAACACTTGTATAACTTTCCTATGTTGGGAGGTGGGTCATTTGCCTTTCATGTCTGCTAAATGTATTTCTTGGCCTTGCTAACTGCACCAAATTCAACAGCACAAAATTTCTCTCCAGTTTTTGGTGAAGAAACATCTGTTTGGCACTTCAACAGTTAGCTCTGTCTTGAAGACATATCAGAGGCAACGAGTTCAGAGTGCAATCAAAGCCACAGATGGCTTGTTTTTTAGCAGCAGCCATCTTGCTAAAGCCACATCCATGCTTTTGCCAAAAGAAGAGAATCGACCGCTCCTTTTCTGCCATTTTTCACTCCCTTGTCCTTCAAACATATTTGTGTGTCTCAAAATGTCCACCTGTTAGCCAGCGAACACAAAGACAAGACAAAGTTCTTTGGTGTTGTGTTTACAGGTGCATATCAAACATTCTTGGTTTTGTAAATATCCTCTCCCATCTCACAACTTCTTCATATTAGCACGTCTCAGTTATGCTCGATTATTCTACAAAACACGCTGCAACAGCAGACAGACGTCTGTACGTGTAACCGCGTTTAGTTCTGATCATGTTTGTGGAAAATCTAAAGTCCTCCTTAGAGACCTTCTGATGTCGGTCAGTGGATTAACTTTTCAATCCTCCACGTTCACATGAAACACACAAGCAAGCAGGCGAACAATAACACTGGTATCGCAGCTGCTCGTCTACACAAGCCCTCTGTTAAAAGCAAGTGTATCACAAGCTTTAGCTAGCAGTTAGCAACCATACCTTTCCTGTATTGTGAAAGCTCCTTTCCACCTCCTCAGCTGGTTGGTCTGTTGGGGGAGCAGCTGAACATTAAGACCAGAAAAGCCCTCGCATTGACATCTGAAGTCCATTTCAAAAGCTGCAGCAGGTCAGTGGTTTGAATTTGAACCTCATCACGACAGAATATCAAACATTCATAGTTCGCCAGACCACAGGCTGGATTTATGGGCATGTTTGGAAACTTTTTTTTAATGGAACCTGAAAGCTATTGAAACTTTAAGTAGATGAAGACTGAGATGTTTGCCATGACAGAAAACATGCATGGACAAAAAAAAAAAAAAAAAAAAAAAAGGTGTATGAAAGACACAAAGAAGTGGGGATTTAATTAGACTCTCAGTTGAGTTAAGTTGGACGTTGACTTGTCACTTCAGATTCAGGAGGAAAAGCATCAGTACTGTTATGGGGCTTAACTCGCTGATAAATAAATATCGGGTCACAATGTAAACACATTAACATCCTCCTCCTCTCAGCGTCTCCTCTTCCTCAGTGTACAGGGGAGAGCTGGAAGTGATAATGAAGCAAATAAATTGATGTTAAAGTTCTTTCAGACAAGATGAGGAGGCTCAGGTCATTTATCTGGTCGGCGTCCTCACTCATCCCTCCCCCCCTCCACCATCCTGTACCGCTGCCTGCAGGAGGAGGGCAGGGCCACCGGCCACGAGAACACGATGGGAACCGTCGTCTGAACGTTCCTCTCCAGGAAATTGAAGACTGGGTTCCACCACGTCCTCGACAGGTAATTATTTGGAGCTTGACGCAGCGACTGTGCAAGAATAGACAAAAAATGGATAATAAATTAACCAATGAGTTTGTTTTCAAACATAGATGTTTTGTGATGCTGCTTTCAGCCATTATGTTCCGTTATGCCTCCTCTCTGTCTTGCAGTGGGGCAGCTTTGTGTCCCAAGGCTGTGTCCTTCTGTGTCGAGTTAATGTCTGGCCAAAGTTCAATGAGCATTTCTCATTTGCACAACAGTAAATGCTGAAGAACGTGTTTAAAGGAATTCAACTTCAACGTTTTAACTACTCCTATCCCCAAAATCGTTAACAGTTCATCTGGTTTATGTGGAGAACCAAGTCTCAACTCAAGCCAAATTTACAGGGAACATGCAGTGCAAGCACATTTAAAACTGTCCTGCCTGCGTGTGTGTGCATGTGTGTGTGTGTGTGTGTGTGTGTGCTCCTACATGTGTGTTGGCCATGGTGTGGTACCACCAGAAGGTCCTGGTGGTGGCAAAGTATCCAACCACTACATCAATGCTGTAGTGCTCGTGAGCGATCAGGATGCAGATGACTCCCGAGGCGCTGAGCAGCCAGCAGAGCCAGTGGTACCACCACATCCATCGAGCAGAGTCTGAACACATGCCAGACATCACACACAAAGCACAGCAGAGCATCACACACTGAAGCATCCGACATTCATTTCAAGGTTTCTCGCTTTAAAATGATCTCATTGAACGACTCATAGTTGAGTAAAAATGATACGATAACACAAGGCTATTATCAATATCATTGGCATTATCTTTTATTTACTCTTATATTGCCTTGGGCTCCTCTGATGTCTTTGACTTGCCTTGGCTTAAAAGGGGAAAGGTACATCTTATGAGAATGAAGACTAAAGAAAAAGTAGGGTTATTATGAGAGTTACGACTTTATTGAGAAAATCTCTAAGTATTTTTCAACAGTTAAAAACTGAGCATCATAACTAATAAAGAAGCTATTACAAATGAAACAGCAGCAGTGAGTTCAGACTGAATGATGCTGATGTGCACTCACACTCCTTGATGAAGAGGTAGGACAGCGTCAACATGACGGTGTGACCACTGTACAGGAAGTCACCACACATCAGGTGAGAGCCGGTCAGAGACAAACCTGAACAAGAGTGGTCGAATTAAAAATGGATAATAACTTTACAAACACTGCCCTCTAGAGCTGTCAAAATGTGGTAATTTTGATCAATAACAGACAAAAATAACACATGAAAAGACTAAACATTAGACATGACCGCGAGCAAAAAGCCCCGCCAAGCCGCCGTCCAACAGGTGTTCAGACTGAGGCTACCTGTGACGGACTAACCACCTCGATCACCTTTAACATTTATGTCTGTTCACTGATTCACTCATCCACCAAAATCTACTTAAACTGAAACATAAAATGCCTCTCATGGCAAATATTGACAAATGTGATGACTTTAGATGCATTAATCACAGTGTGTTCAATAGATTAGATTAATATCATCACTTGACAGCCATACTTTATTATTTGCAGACAGCAGCACTGCTAAGCTCAATCAATCCAACTTTATTTATATGACACTTTTCATACTTAAAAGCAACACAAAGTGCCTCACAGAGGCTAAAAACAACAAAGAAGAAAACCCAGCCATAAATACATACAGACACACACGCACACACACCCATACGGACAAGGCAAGGAATATGCCACCTTTGGGGGCCATCCACACTGAGAGGGCCCCCGGCCCATGACTAGGGAGCGCCCCCCGAGACCACCCTGACCCAGGCAGACAGGAGGCCCCACACCAAGGTGCAGAGGCCTCCAGCCATCCCCTCGGCAGTGCCCCCATCAGTAGACCAAGAGCAGCTCCCAGTGTGGGGCCCCCCATGAGGAAACATTGGAGCTAAAAACCACGGGACTGAGACATAAACATAAAATAAAATAAAACAAATAAATGAAATAAATAGTAATTAAACATGTCGTTAAAACATGCAACTAAAATAAGACACGAATAAAGATTAAATATGATGAGAAGCCTGATTAAAGGAATAAGATAAATCAAACAAATGAATTGATAGCCTGATTAAAAAGCTACCTACAATTATGCTAAGATAGCACCTTTAGCAGGAGTTCAGCAGGTTTTTTTCTTCTGTTCTCCACCATGAACTGATCAATGTTTAAAGATGTGAATTCATCCTCACCCACTTTGTTCTGTCCTTTTTCCCATTTGCTTCCATCTCTCAGGATTTAGATTTTCTCTCATTATTCTGTGCCAACGCAACAAGATCAAAGTGTTTTTTTTTAATGACTTGGATTAATTTGTTCATTCTTTATACGCATTTCATTTCCCAACATTGAGGCCCTTGCGTTGTTCTGAAGCCAGAACACAAAAATCTGCTGGTCTAAAGGTCACATTAAAAAAAATTTCAGTCTAAATGATATACCTTCCATGTTTTTAACATGTGCAAAGTCACCTGTGTACTCAATGGTCCTGACAGCCAATCAGAGAGCAGGACTTTCAGTTTTCAGGTGTGTTTTAAAACAGGTCAAAGCTTGGGTATTACCTCCTCCTGAGATCAGCCTCACAATCCTCCAGATTTTGCCCGTCGAGTCGTTGTACAGCTGCACCAAACAAGAGGACACTCACTGACGACAAGGTGTGTCTGAGGAACAGCTGGATGTGCAGTTAATTGTAGTATGAAGTGAGTACACGTACCTTTGGTGCACAGACCATGTGTTTTCCGGGCACAGGCAGGGTGGTGATGTACATGGTGATGCAGCGATACATGTAGAGAGTCCCGATCAGGAAGAAGCAGCGACGAGCCACGATGGCTCTGAGGAGAAAGAAGTTCACTTCAATCGAACGCGACAAACCAAGAGTTTCTAATCCACCTGTGAGCTCTTCAGTTGTCCTGTTACCTTCAGGACACCTGGCACTCAGCTGTATAAAATTCTTTCTGTTTCCTTTATTTAGTACTAAAACAGGCAATGCTTTGGTTAACCCTAATTTAGCGAAACTAAAGTGAATCTGCACTCTCTTCCAGTCAGGATTTGCTGCTTTTCTCTGTACAATACTGAACACTTTGAGGTTTTGGTCAAGCAGAACATGTGATCTGAAGGCGTCACCTCGGGTTGTATTTCCTGACCTGTTACAGAGCAAACAATTCACAGATTAACAGGAAACAGAAAAAACACAGCGGCTTTCTGCGCTGAATATCTCTACTGATCGTACTTGTGTTTGAGGAAGATCCACTGGATGAGCCAGAGTCCAACCAGGATCAGCCCGTTGACCTCGGTGACGGTGAAGGCCCAGGGCACTCGGTCCACATAGTCGAAGAATTTGTCGGGCAGCGGTGGGCTCACCGACTTGTCAGGCACCCTCTCGTGGACTATGGTGATGACAACAGTGGTGAAGACGAGGTTGAATAGGGCGTAGAGGAAGGCCACGCCCGTCTTCCACCACTCCCTGGGGAGGCGGTTGGCGCGCTCCTCTGGCACGGCGATCTTCACATAGTTGCAGTGTTTCCTCAGTCCGCTGCTCAGGGAGTGGATCAGCTGGTTCTGTTTCAACAGACTGCTCAGTTTGCTGCCCTCCTCCTGTTGTCTGCTTCTGCCATCGTGTGCATCAGCAGGGGGGGGCGGCAGCGAGGAGGAGGTGAGGCCAGTTGGGTTACCGTTAGCGACCCTCGGATTAGGGGGATTCATTGTGATCACGTTAACTTCCACATGGGACGGTACATCATCAGTGTAATGGATCAGTTCTGACGCTGCCATTGATTGGCCTGTTGTTTCTCTTTAATGGTTCTATGACCAATGAGGAAGAGTTTCCTTGCTTCACCAACCAATTGCCTGTCTTTTAAAGTGTCAGCTGACAAAAATCAGCTTGATTAGATGACAAAAGCTTCACTTGTCTGTGGCGGTTTTCATCCGATTTACGTTTGACAAATGTTCTTTTATCAGCTGCTTCTCTGGTTCTGACGTGATCAATAATCCAGTGCCAGCGATCTATAGCAGGTATCAGTACTCCAAGTCCTGAATCATTGACTGGTCTGGCTCTGATCACAGATCAATGTCAGGCGTTGGTGGTGAAACTGGTGAAGTCACACAGCAGGCAGGTGATTGGTCGATCAGATCAAACCTGATAAAACACAACACACACATGTTTAGCTTCCAGAAAGCAGCTGAGATCTTTCATAAGTTCCTGTTTCTGCCTTTTTTCTGCTTTCCATTCTGCTGCACTGGAATTTATCTGATCTTAAATCAACTGTTTCAAACGGAACTGGTTTTAAATAAATTGTATTAAATCAACTTTTTTTTTTTCTAAATAAACTGCTTATCTAAATCAGAACAAGAAAGATTTAAATCAATTCTCCGCTTTATGCAAACTTCATTTAAATTTCAGGAAGTTTTGCTGCACAGTGAAGAACTCACTTTCCATTCATTAAACTCTTTATCCCACTCATATGCTGACAGTGACCTCTGCATGAACACCTCCCTCTGCAACTGGACCGTAGACTTCTTGACCAACAGACCTCAGTCTGTTAGGTTAAACAATCACACCTCTGCCACCCTGACCCTGAACACTGGCGTCCCACAGAGCTGTGTGCTGAGCCCCCTCCTCTACTCCCTCTCCACCCACGACTGCATGGCTCCAACTCCATCATCAATTTTGCAGACGACACTAGGGCTGGGCGATACGACTGAAAACTGTATCACGATATAAGTGTTTTATATCGGTCGATATCGATAATTATTGATATTTTTTTTATGACCAATGTAAAATAAGGACCAGGAGAAAAATACATTAAATTTAAACATTTATATTTTAAATTTAACCTTCTTCTGATTATAATTCCCTCAGCTATCGAGGCAGAAAGGAAAGGAAATGTCAACACGACCATGGAAAACACTCACATAATAAATGTCAATAAAAGTGTAAAAATGTAAACAGAGAGAAACCCGAGAACTTTTTTTCTGCAGGTTTAGTGTCAGGACGTTCACGAGCTGATTCACCTTCTGCTGAATAAAATGTTTTCAAATATGTGCAGCGTTTTGTGAACAAAGCAGAAACTGAGGTAGACTTGACATCTGTGACATACAACAAACAAACATGAGAGACAGTAACACTGATCGAACTATAAAACCAGCCCAGACATATGAAGAACTTTAGGAACTCTAAACATACGTGAACTATTCAATTATATCAATTATATTATTATTGCAAGTGTGCTAAAAAAAAAAAAAAACACGTGTAAGAGATGTTTATAAGCTGTCTTCTCCACAGAGCTCAGCGGAGCACGTCTTTATCGTTATGATGCCACTGCCTCCGTTATGTCTTTGTGCCTTTTAGATGATTTGTCATCAGGCGCTGAAGCAGAGCACCTGGTTGCAGATGTTGGACGTTGGTGAATACGGCTGCGCTCCGAAGGGTGAGCGCGGTTGAGGTGATAAAACAAGTTTGTGGTATTAACCGGTCTCGGTGGGGACAATGGCCTTGCATACTTTACAGACCACATTGGTCTGACTACGGTCCGACTTACAAAATCCAAAAAACTGCCATACTGACGAGCTGACTTTCCCTTTTTTATCGACAATTTCTTCACTCGTTGCAGCGCTCACTTTCTACTGATCTCACTACTCGCGAAGAATCAAACACGAGAAAACGCGATGGCGCAACTGAACATGATACTGTTAAATGATTGGTTGATCAGTGATCACTTCCTATGCTGCTCGGTTACCTGAGAGCGAGTGCCTTTGTTCATGCAACCAACCTTGCTTCGCAACTTCTGGTTTCTTCCGACGAAGAAAAAAGTCAGCTTCAAGTTCCTGGGCGTCCACATCTCCACGGACCTCTCCTGGACCCACAACTCCTCCGCCCTCATAAAGAAGGCTCTACTTCCTGAGGAGACTAAAGAAAGATAACCTGGCTCGTCAAATCCTAGTTAACTTCTACTGCTGCACCATCAGCGGCATCCTGACTAACTGCATCTCAGTGTGGTACGGCAGCTGCACAGTCTCAGAGCGGAAGGCCCTGCAACGGGTGGTGAAAACCGCCCAGTACATCACCAGCGCCTAGTGAGCTGCCATCGAGGACCTCCAGCGCCAGCACTGTCTAAGAAGGGCACGCAGCATCCGCAGCGACAGCTCCCACCCCAACCATGGACTGTTTGCCCCCCTACCATCTGGTAGGAGGTTCAGGAGCCCCCGTTCCTGCAGCATCTTCCCCAGAGCGGTTACCCTGCTGAACTCTGTTCAGGTGGTTTAGTCACCTGCCACAACAGCGCGCGCGCACACACACACACACACACACACACACGCACACGCACACGCACACACACACACACACACACACACACACACACACAGAACCAGGCTGACTCAATGTAACCTGGGAGAGGCACTCCCTGTAAAACAGACACACCCACCAACACACACACACACACACACACACACACACACACACACACACACACACACACACACACACACACACACACACACACTTCCTGTTAAGGCAAAACAAGTCCAACGGCATCGACGTCCTCATCATCATCAAACAGGAGGAAGATGACCTGAATCTTCCTCACCCACCAGCTGACATCACCTTTAAACTGAGATCACGTGACGAGTCAAAGAATAAAACGTTGAGCTCAGAAGTGACAAAAACAGCTTCAGTGCACTTTCACACCTCAAACCAGAGTTCAGGAAGCTCAGTTCAGTTCTACTGAACGTTCACAACCTGACAGTGAACGACACAAAATCGAAAGAAGAGCTGCAGCTTCCTGCACGTCACTGCACAACGTCTAACGCCACACTGTAAACAATAACGATACTGTCAAACAACTTTAAATACCATCAAACAATAACTTTTTTCAGCCAACTTGTCTGCTAACAAGACAAAATAAGATAAGATAAAACTTTATTGATGCCACACCGGGAAATTAAGTCATTACAGCCAGCAAGTACTACAAAGAGCAAACACAGTAGCACCAAAGGGTCAAGATAACAAAGTTTAGAGGATTTACTGTGTACATTTGTACAGATTATAAAAATCCTACTGCCATAAATTGAACCTACTTCAAGTTAGCGAGCTAACGCTAATTAGCCGCAGCACTCACTGATTTCTCTGTTAAAGGTTAATTTGTCTGCAGTCACCTTGCTGTTTTCTCTTGTTTAATTGACATTTTGTTCACTCATTGAGTGGAAATAAATGAACAAACTTGTTAGAATACAATTAAAGTTAAAAGGATAAAAATGCTAAATAAAACATG
Organism: Chaetodon auriga; assembly: GCF_051107435.1. Lineage (NCBI taxonomy): Eukaryota > Metazoa > Chordata > Actinopteri > Chaetodontiformes > Chaetodontidae > Chaetodon > Chaetodon auriga. The sequence goes on from NC_135097.1 coordinate 1,058,515, forward strand.
GATGTTGAGACTGAAACCAGACAGTTAATGATGCTTTAATTACATCCTGAGTTAACAAATATTCTCATCTCAACATCGATTTTTTGTCAGAGATGAGTCATTGATTGATCTGTTCTTATTTTTTCATGTTGTCACTTTTCTGTGTAACCCAAATTTTAATTACTGTGATTTAAATATAAAATGTCACTTATTTGGACAAACTTTCCATAATGTAAAGAATAACTGGCGAACTAAATGAAATGATCATTAGCTGCAGGATCATATTGGCAGGAGTGCTGAAATATCAAGAAGCAGCCAGCGCTGGTTTTAAATCGATAAATCTGGTTTTAAATCAAAAAATCTGGTTTTAAATCAAAAAAATCTGGTTTTAAATCAAAAAATCTGGTTTTAAATCAATAAATCTGGTTTTAAATCGATAAATCTGGTGATATCGTATGTTTTTCTTCAGGTATGAATCACAGCTGATTGATCTTCACTAAAGCTCATCAGTGAGCCTCACTGTTCTTCATCACCATGAACACACACACACACACACCAACATTAAACTTGGATTCAGCCGCCGCTGAAAATAGTCCCAAACGCTCTACTTCCTCCTGGTTGTTGATTAAAACTAGAGTGAGCTGACTGAGGAAACCAATGAGCTGAGAGCTGAGAGCCAGAGACAGGAAGTCAGACAGGCCGACAGTTCGAGACCCTGGTTTCTTATCCAGTGCACGTGTGTGTCAGAGAAACGTGATCTTTGGGAAGCGTACATGCTGCAGATTGAGGTACACAGAGTTGTGTGTCACCTCCTCTGCCGGCCGCCTCTCCAACAACCGTCCACACAAAAGTGCCAACAGACGCAATTAAGACGTTAAACCTGCGACACGTCGAAGGAAAAACACTTTGTGTCCATCAGGAAATGAGACGAAGCTCATCAGGCAGGATTATTCTAACGGGACGCTGCGACAAAGTCAGCACTTTCATGATCAAATGTCCAGCACTGACACACAACAAAGAAGGAAATCTCACTTTAAAGGCTCCAAATAAGTTTATCTTTTTAGTTTTTTTTTTCCCATAAAACAGCCAGAAAACACACAACCTCAATAACAGCCAGCCTGTGAATGAAAACCAGTCACTCCAGTCATGTGATCGAGCTCGTCCGTCTGTATCTGGACTGTTCGCCACCACAGAACTGAGGTCATTTCCTCGTATTTGAAAACCTACTTGACAATAAACCTGCTTCAGATTTTGGTCCAGCTGGAAGCAGAATCTGTCCGGTGAGATTTCAAAGGTCACAGTACTTCAGTGTCCGCTGACCTCCTTCGATCAGCTGTCCTCTGCCTGCTTCCTGTCTGTCACCGAACAACACCCACATTAACTCTAATCAAGTTAGGACCATGTGAAGTCAATTTCCTCCTCATTACCTCTGATTGGCCAGCTGGAGACGGACGGCGAGGACCACAGCTGACTGTCCACTATTCTTCTTCAGCCATTCGTTCAGATTGTTTTTGTGATTCAATATGAGACAATAGTTGAAAATGTTCATCACACCTTCCCAAAACTCACGCTGACGCCTTCAGATTGTTTGTTTTGTCCAACCACAAAAGCTCAAAAAAGACAAAAATTCAGTGCACAACGACAGAAAAGAGAGAAAACTCATCAAGTATCAGAATAGTTCATCAGTTTAATCACTAAATAAAAGTACTTTTCCAACATTAAAGAGATAAAACAGAAAAGCACTCCACGAGAAGAAGCAGCTTCTGATTTTAACCACATTCATGGTTTCCAGTGATTTCAGGAAACTGATTAAACAATTACTTAACTGACGAGCTCATCATTTCAGCACTAAGAGACACTTCTTTGAACATTATTGATATCAGAAAAGTTCAGAATCTGATTAATTGATGACGTCTCAGCCCCCGAAGAGACACGAAGCGTGAAATCAAACGTCTGCACGTTTCCGTCAAACCGAATTAAAGACGTTTTCACGGACCTTTGCTTCACAAACCGCCTCGAAGGTTCCGCTCAGCGAACACGAACGCCTCCAGAGTTTGTACACGTCCTCCATGTTGCCACAGGTAAGACGACGGAAGAACAGGAGCCCCACAGCACACCTGTCGAAGGTGTGCGCCTCGTTTCTGCCTCTTTCTTCGCGTCAAATTAAAAAAACGCAGCTCGACAAAGTTTCTGTGACCCGAAGAAGAAACAACTCACCGCTCAAACCGCTCATGTCCACTCATTCCGCTCCGAACTCCTCACCTCTTCGTCTCCTCACTCGTCTCCTTCTCCTTCTCCTCCTCCTCTTCCTCCCCTGTCAGCGTCGCGGAGGCTCCGCGTGACCGCGCGCGCGCCTGGCCGCCGTCCTCGCGCCTCCCGGGTACGACACGTCAAATGGTTCAAAATTCGCCCGCTTTTATCGCGTTGGTAAACTGAGCCGCCGCTTCCGGCCACGCGCCCTGCTGGGTCACCTCCAGACTCCCTAAAAACCGAATCACGTGGAGGATAATTCACAGAAGAAAAACTACATTTCACATAAACTGTACAACTTGAAGTAGTGAAGTACTTGAAATACGTGTTAAAGTGATAGAAATGTACTTACAATCATCAGCGGCCTGTCAGGACTACTTCCTGGAAAACTGCCTCCGGCCTCCTCCTGCATGAACACCTGGCGTGTCACCTGGGGGCGGGACCTTACATCCTGAATCACAAGGCTTTTACCTGAGCTAGAGTTTCATTTACTTATTGAGGTCAATATGACAAAGACAGAAAAGAAAAAAGCACAAGCAAACTTTGGATTCAGACAAATCCCACTCGCACCAAAGCTGCTCGATAAGTGATATTAAACACTTGTTTTCCACCAGAGCAAAACCATCCTGATGCACACCTGAACGTCAGTGTTGTTGCTTCTGACATGTTCAGAGACACATCAGAGACGCCCCACAGACCACAGAGGAAGTCAAACGCAGGTTTGGTGTGCGGCAGTGGTTGCAGTACTGGCTTCTTCCATCAGTGGGGGCTGATGCACTGGAAAACCCTAAATACTATACTACTACATTCAACAAAAACGTGCAGGGATGGAAAGAAGAAAGTGTTTTCAGTATAGCATGAAAGACAGTATACTGCAGGGTGCACAGTGTCAGCAGCACAGCGTGTATTCAGTACAGGACAAACAGAGTACTTCACGTTCCTGCTGCGTGCTCTGAGTTACAGTTAAAGAGGCAGATCCTGAACTGCATGAAGTGTCTGAAAAGAAGAAAACACGACTGAACAGTTTTCACTGGAATAAAACAGATTGAAGGACAGAGCTTGTATTTCAGTACATCTTGTTCAGTTTTGGTCAAATTAAGTGTTCAGTTCGACCCCGATCGTGGAGTTTTGTCTGGGATTCAAGGGGGAGGTGTTTGACCTTTGACCTCCAGCCGGCTGGAGATGGAAACAGACAGCTGACAGAGTGTTCGTCTCGGCTGAAGACGGACTCCGAGCTTTCTGTCTCTGACCGGCCAACCGACAACATCGTCCAGCATGGACAACGGCGACAACCTGTTTCACCCCAGGTACAAGCCTGCGTGCATGCGTGTGTGTGTGCGTGTGCGTGTGTGTGTGTGTGTGTGTGTGTATGTGTGTGTTGTCTTGCTGTGTGTCATAAGTTCAAAGACAGACAATGTGAAGGTTTCACGTCCTCGCAGAGGACATTTAAAGGTTGAGTCAGAGGGGAAGTCTGCTCGAGGTGCTTTAAAGTCGTCTCAGGATGTTTGGGATTTTTGCCTTTAGCTTTAGGCTGTTTTTCAGACCTTAAAAACTTATTTTCTCTCTCTCATCAGAAATTGGAAAGCGGTAAAGAAAATGTCTCTTTCTTTGTTTCCTTTCAATAAGATTTGTTGAAGGTGCTCTTTTCTCTTTAAATGGTGTTGTTGTTGTTGTTGTTGTTGTTGTTGTTTGTTTCCCTTCGGTTCATTTTCCTCTCTCTCATTTCCTTTGGTTTGGTTTGTGTCTGTGTGTCGTCTTGAAGTACATCTACTCAAGTTCTGTACTTCAGTATAAATTTGAGGTCGAGGTATTTTACTTCTACTCGTCTTCAGACTGCTGCATTTTCACTTCGGTGATATCTGAATTCAGGACTTCCACTTGTAACACGGTATTTTTCATTTTGACATTTCTGCTTTGACTGAAGTAGAAGCTAAAGTAAAAGTACTTCTTCCAGCGCCTGGTTTGTGTTTAGCAGCTCGTCTTATTTATAGCAGGAGGTTTGGCTGCAGCTGTTGTGTCTCTCTACATGTCGGCGGTTCGGCAGCTGCTGCACGTGTGTCAGTGCGTCTGTAGTGATCACATCGTGAGGACATGAACCAGTCCACATACTCACACTGTGGGGACTCAGCCACCGTTTGGGGACAGAAGGACGGTCCCCACAAGGCCAAGAAGTCTAATGTAGCGTTGAGGCTTTAGGTTTTTGATAAAGGTTTGGAGTTCATGGTTGTTGGTGTGTATGGTCGTAAGTTTCAGGCCTCATGTGGACAAATGGACGCTCAACATTATGAGGACAGGACAGTTTAACAGTATACAAGTACAACAAAGTATAATTAAGTGAAGTGAACACAGTGAAATGCATTTGCAAAATATTTGGTCCTACAAGTTGGTCATACAGTGACTGTAAGTGGAAGCACTGTAGCTGGTATGCTAACTGCTAATGAGCTAGCCAGTGGCAAACTCCGTCCATCTAACGTCTTTCTGTTTGTCTCTGCCCTGGACCGTTCACTCACGGCCACACTTTGTCCTCATTTTATGCATCATTTCAATCAACAAAGAGTTTTTGAACAAAAGAAGAACGTGTCTAAGGTAGCTAACTTGCTAATGGTCGCTAACAGGACATCAGCTACAGACTCCTGTCTCCTAACTGTGTATGAACCAGGTCTCTGCTTTCTCAGATCGCTTCCTCCATTTGGATTTTACGTCTCGACACAAAGGATTAGCACAAGTTTACTTCACTCCCACACGTGACTGTGCCTGAAGACCCGATGGCTGAATTATACTTTGTACGTCAGGTCGCCGCTGAGGTCCAGGAGGGAGGGTGTCCCCACCAGGACCATGTGACCACAGCTATAACCTGGAACATGTTTGTTTCTTTTGGTATCTCAATTTAACTTCAACTGCTTCACCGAGTCCATCGCCAAGGTTTAACAAGCAGACAATATCTTGAACAGTTAAAGTGTTTCAGGGGGATTTTCCCTTTAAAACAAGCGTGTTACTGTCAGTCGAGTGCGTTTGTGTATGGAAATGTTACGCAGCTGATGGCTGTGCCAGTAGCTTTCTGTTCACCATTATGCAAATAGACTGGTTTCAGGAAGCCTGTGTGTGTGTGTGTGTGTGTGTGTGTGTGTGTGTGTGTGTGTGCGCGTGTGTGTGCGTGCAGTACTTAAAATATGTGTACGTTCCTCCATCACAGATAACATCGATCAAAACCTCAGTGACGCTGTCTTTAGGCTTTCATGTCTCATTCATGTGGTGAAACTCTAGACTCTCGTCTGTCGTCCTGTTTTTACTCTGACATACGACTCAGCTGTGACCTGTGCTGACTTTTTGGGATTTGGTCGCCAGTAGTGAAAGAGGAACTCCAGTCTTTACCTAAAGGACCACTGAGTAGGATTGAGGGGCATCTACTGGCAGAAATGCAATCTAATATTCAGAATTGTGTTTGTTGATAACAAATAATAATAGTCCACATTAGACATGAGACATTAGAGGAAGGTTTATTTTCATTGGCCAGCTGTTGTATTGAGTCTCAAACTGGGTATTTTTGTTTGCTTCCTGGCATCCTGGAGAGAATTTTGCAGGTTGTGGCACAAGAGAGTTGATTTTAGAAAATTCTTGATATGATTTACATTTAACAGCAGATCACACCTGCTTTTCACTCTTTTCCAAGAAGATAAAACAAAGTGCAAAACTTCCTGCCAAAATGTGATGGAGAAAAACTATAAAGCTGTCGAAAATGGACTTACTCAAGTGAAGTACAAAAACTTCATCACTGTACTTTGGAACAGCACTTGAGTAAATGTACTTAAATACTTGCTGCTATTCCAACTGTGTTGAAACAGGACGAACAATAACACAGAATGGGCCTTTAATTCAAGTGTACGAGCGCTCTCAATAAAACCTTTAAACCGTTCACGCGAACATGTTTTTTTTTTCATTGTTGGTGGATTTATTGACTCCGTGTAAGAACAGTTTAAGAAGAAGTAATGAATGAAGTGAGACAGACAGACAGCTCTTCATCAACCGCTCGCTGAGGGACAGGCCGACAGGTGTGTGCTCCAGTCCACCTGTCAGCCTGGACTCAAACAGGAAGTGCTTTGAAGCAGGTGGAGTCATTTCATTTCTGTATCCAAACAGAAATGAAATCACAAACTTCCGCGTATCAATTAATTCTGACATTTTGCACTGACACTGACACAAACACTGACATCCTTCCTCTAAGATATCATCTACATAAACGTTCGGTTGGTGTGTTGATGACATCGGGGTCCATCTGATTTGCACTCTGTCAGTCACGTCAGAGCCGGTCGCTGTTTTAGCCACGCCCACTGCAGCATCACCGAACAGATCAGATGATAGAGTCATTTCACCTCTTCAATTTACATTTTAATGCGTCATATTTGCATGAGAGATGCTGATAAACAGACGCCTGAAACGTTTGTGACATCTTTTCTAAGCTAACGTTGAACTGTCAGCCCGCCCACAGGTCATAGGAAACACACAACATGTACCATTTCCACATTAAAATGTCAGAAAACGACAAAGTCTGTGCTACTACCTGGTCTTCTGTTACCTTACATCTGTCTGTCTGTCTGTCTGTCAGTTTGGCAGCTGCGCTCATGAAACTCGACCCAGAGGACGGCGAGCAGATCGTGGAGTATCTCAAAACTCACGCCCTGCTGACCAGAGAGAAAGCACGTAAGAGCAAACAGATGCGCATGCTCGAACCGTGAGCTGCTGTGACGATTAGTTAGTTAGTTAGTCGATTAATGTGTGTGTGTGTGTGTGTGTGTGTGTGTGTGTGTGTGTGTGTGTGTGTGTTTGTGTGTTCCAGTGCTGCAGGCGTCGGTCAGAGATCAGAAGAAGCTTCTGGTGGAAAACGGCAAACTGAAGAAAGACATCGAGCAGCTGAGAGCCCAACTGCAAGAGAAGCAGAGGAGACGGACCGGTACACACACACACACACACACACACACACACACACACACACACAGAGCTGGAGATGGTTTCCACTCAGCTGGTTCAGTGTCGACGGCGGTCACATCTGGATGACAGAGAACCAGAGTGAACGACGTTAATTCAATCAGAACTTTAAGAAGTCGAAAACAACCTGATACATTAAATTCAATTCCTGAACTTGTTTCCGGTTTATTATCGGTTTAAAAACAATCACGTCTCTTTTCCGTCCTCCAGTCAAGGCTTTGCATTCTCCGCCAGCTCTTGGCCCCGCCTCTACGACACCTGTCAGTCAACCTCCCTCCCCTGCTGGAGCGACAGCTGCTGTTCCTACAAATCCTCCTCCCCCCTCCTCATGTGACCAGAGAGAGAGACAGAGCAGGAGGAGGAGAGGAGAGAGGAAAGGTGAGATGAGGAGGGAAAGAAATGAGGAAAGGAGGAAAGGGTGGAAGGACAGATGGACGAGGTGAAGGAAAGGAGGGACGTGAGGATGGACTAACTTCACCTCCTTCCCTCCCTCTCTCTCTCAGCTCCTCCCACCTCCGACTCTCTCCCACTGGGGGCGGAGCCTCCGGCTGACGTGTCACGACTGGACCTTCGGGTTGGACGGATTCTCAGCGTCCGCCGCCACCCGCTGGCCGACGCGCTGTCTGTCCAGGAGGTGGACGTGGGGGAGGACGCCCCCCGCAAGGTCGTCAGCAAGCTGGGAGGGAAAGCAGACCTGGAGGAGGTGACGCGTGGCTTCACCTCAACATACTGAACCTTTTCTGAAGGGTTACCAATGTCGTCAGCGGCTTGGTTATTTATCCAACCTTCATCTCCTCTTTGGATTCTTACTTTTCTTGAATTTCCTCTCTCGTGTGTTTCCCTCTCTCCTTTTTTTCTTTCTGTCTTTTGTCTTCTCTGTTTCTTACCTTTAAAGTTTGTCGTTTTACTATAAAAAACCTAAAAACCTTCTCTGCCTCTCTTTGCAGCTCCAGGGCAGCCTGGCTGTGTTGCTTTGCAACGTCAAGGCCTGTAAGATGAGGGGCGTGGTCTCTCAGGCCCGCCTCCTCTGTTGCTCCACCGCAGGTGACATCGCCGAGCCGCTGGTCCCGCCCACAGGCTCCACCCCTGGAGACAGAGTTACCTTCCTCGACTACCCTGGTAACTATGGTTACAAGGATGAAATCCCAAAATATGATGAATTAAGTAACATGTTGCTCTGATGACTGAGAAACAAACAAACAGATTAAAGTACGCAGAGAAACAGCACGAATTCTCTAAAAATACAATGTAAAGTCCTCACAGGTGGAAGCTCCCACAGTCAGATGACACATCACCATCCTAAATCTGATTGGCTCACGTACATGTCAATGAACACAGCACCACGGTCCAATTAGATGTGTGACACTGCTCTTATGTCGGCTTCCTCCATGTTGGAATGTCCATGTCTGCATAGAGGACATTCACCGTGTCCTCCAGGGTTTCATGTGGAAAGAGTTGACTTTGGTCCAAACTTTAGGTCGACTGGCTGCACGAGGTGATGAAGGTCTCTGTGTGTTCAGGTGGTCCGGACAGACAGCTGCAGTCCAAGCAGAGGGTGTGGGAGCGTCTTCAGCCCGACCTGCAGGTCGACGCCCGGGGCGTCGCCAACTATAAGGGCTGCAGGTTTGAGGTGAAGGGGAAGGGACTGTGCAGGGCCCCGTCCCTCACCAACTGCATCATCAGATAGATGACATACAGGACAAGACACGCTGAAGACGTGACATGAGACACAGTGCTTTTATTGTGAAGTCTGCTCTGCTGTGGTTAGCTTACAGAGGAGGAAATGAACTGAAGCTCAGGCACATCTCTGTTTATTGATTAAAAAGTCACTTGAAACCACGATCAGCTGTTTCATCGAGTGTTCTTGTTTGTAATGACTGGAGGAGACGACATTTGATTGGATGTTTACACATTCACAGTGAGACGGAGACCTCTGTCCTGACTGTCAGAGCGCTGTGATGGTTCCTGGCTGAGAGGCGGAGCAGCCGGTCCCTCAGCGGCCGTCCTCTGATTGACGGCCAGTCGCGGCTGTTATCCAGGAACAAGACTCCTCCTTGCACCTCTTCAGCCAGAGCTCTCAGCCAATCACTGGCTAGTTTTAGGTAGACTGACTGGTGAAGCCCCGCCTCCTTCAGTTGGTCAGCATGCGTGATAACGAGCACAGTGTGACGTCGCCAGTCTGGACCGAACAGAGTCTGGACACACACAAAACGCACAAAATACATATATTACAATGAATGTGTGTGTGTGTGTGTGTGCACGTGTGTATGTGTGCAAACCTCCACATGCTCCTCCACGTGTGTGTTGCTGTGCTGCGCATCAGCCCTCACAACAAGCACGAGCACGTGCACACCCTGCGGGCAGAGCTCATGCACTCTCTGTGGGCGGGGCATCTGAGGGGGCGTGTCAACCACTCTCAGCAGGAGGTCAGACTCCGCCCCCTGTCTTCTGAAAAATCTCTGGAAGTTTCGGTGGAGGAGCTGGCACTCTGTTGTCACGGAGGTACCGGATACGCAGGTGCCTGTTTGGAATTCCCGCCCACCTGCGAACACGCCAATCACACAGAAAGCATTTCATTTGTACGTTCATGTTTTTTTCTGTTTATGTCACCGAAGGTTAAACTCCACTTAAAAGAAAGATGAGCGAAAGTGAACAATGAAAACGTTAGCCGCGACACGCCACAACAGCTGACAGCTGATAACCAATCAAACCTCAGCTCGTGCAGCAGGGTGACGCGTTTGCAACTAAACGCTAAATTTCCAAAAGCAAAACTTCCACAGTGTGATCTGTAGAGCCACTGACCAATCAGAGCATTCCCCACGGAGCTCCTCCCACTCTGTCTGTCGCCTAGCAACAGCACATTCAGGGTCAGCACATCCCGCTCGCCGCCGCTGGCGATTCTGAAGAAGTTGTTGCCACAGCGACTGTCGACGGCCATCTTTCAGGCTAAAACACAGAACAGGTGACAGGATGTGGCGGCTGATGAGTGAAGACTTTTTGATTTTTTGTCGTTGTGAAACACTGAAAGTCGGCGTTTAAACAACCAATTTTTAGATTATTTACCAAAGTTAAAAGATGAGAGAAGCAATTAGACGTAACCGGGTATTCACGCTGTGTTCAGGGTGGGATTAAAGCTTTGACTGAAGATTTACGATTTCAAAATAATGAAAAACTGCCCAGAAAGAACACGATTGTTTTCAGTGTTAAACATGTTTTAATGGAGCGTTACGACCTGAAACACTGCGACAAACGGCCAAACCACAGCTGGAAACGACCAGTTTTTTACTCACAGATTCAACGCGCTGCAGTCAGTGAAGCGTGTGTGTCGAGGCCTGACTGACTTTGGATTGAACCTGAAACTGAAAGAAGTGAACAGCTGACGATAAACCTGCGACACAAACACCTTAAAATCAACAAGACGCCTCAACGCCACCACAGAACTCACAAAGGTGAGCCTCACCTGCTTTACCTGGCCGAGAGACGCAAACAGACACATTTCCTGGACTGCTGATCGATACGTTAGGTTGTGTGTGTGTGTGTGTGTGTGTGTGTGTGTGTGTGTGTGTGTGTGTGTGTGGTTACTGGTTAAATAATAACCAGTCCTACCCATGTCTCCCTCGCTCTGTGCTTTTATTAGGTTGTAAAACATCTCTGCAACTTAGATTTAAAGGGACACCATGACAGGTAATGTGTGTGTGTGTGTGTGTGAGTGAATTCCACCAAGATGTCATGATTATTCCACGAGCATATTGTTGCCTCTAATTATGAATGTATTTACAGTCAAGCCCAGAATTATTCATCCCCTTGTGTTGAGTTGAGTTGATTAAAGCAGCTGCTCCGATTCATCCAGGTGATGAGGATGCTTCAGAACAGCTCGGACTATTTGGAACAGTACAGAACTTTGGATTTTCCCAGAGACTGTGACAGTTTGCCAAGGGTATGAATAATTTTGGACACAAACGTTTTTATTTTGTTGATACTAAAACATACAGTGACCAGGAAATACTACCCCATACTTCATGACACCTGGATGTTGACAGTGACGCCTGGATGTTGACGGTGACACCTGGATGTTGACGGTGACACCTGGATGTTGACAGTGACGCCTGGATGTTGACAGTGACGCCTGGATGTTGACGGTGACACCTGGATGTTGACGGTGACACCTGGATGTTGACGGTGACACCTGGATGTTGACGGTGACACCTGGATGTTGACAGTGACACCTGGATGTTGACAGTGACACCTGGATGTTGACAGTGACGCCTGGATGTTGACTGTGACACCTGGATGTTGACAGTGACACCTGGATGTTGACTGTGACACCTGGATGAACCCTCAGTGTGAGCGTGAAGCCGCTCCATCAGCGTCCTCCGTGTAGAATAAAGTTGGAGTCAAACTGCCTCAGGCTGCCGCAGAGAGAAACATCATCTGCTCACAGTTTATCCCAGAGATAAGATAATCTGAAGCAGGCTGCACACACACACACACACAGATTACCATCAGCTGCCCGCGGACGTCTTTTCTCTCATGTCGGTACGTGACGACCTCCTGTTTTTAATTGCAAACACATATGTTTGTGCCATGCTTGTGAGGACATACACGGACGTAACACACTCTCCAGTTCCACCCAGAGGCAGCAGGAAGCGGCGGCAGAGGGAATCCGCCGCCGGCTGGAGACACGTCAGCGCTCAGAGCAGGAAGCCGTGAACGACGGGGAAAACTGTGACATCAAGGAAACGAGGAAAGACAAACAGCACTGTGACGATAATGCAGATGGGAGTGTGACACTGACCTGCACCGAACACGCAAGGGCAGGGAAGCTGGGAAACACGGATGTGTGTGTGTGTGTGTGTGTGTGTGTGTGTGTGTGTGTGTGTGTGTGTGTGTGTCTGTGTGTGTGTGTGTGTGTGTGTGTCTGTGTGTGTCTGTGTCTGTGTGTGTGTCTGTGTGTGTGTGTGTCTGTGTGTGTGTGTGTGTGTCTGTGTGTCTGTGTGTGTGTGTGTGTGTCTGTGTGTGTGTGTGTGTGTGTGTGTGTCTCTGTGTGTGTGTGTGTGTGTGTGTCTGTGTGTGTGTGTGTGTGTCTGTGTGTGTGTGTGTGTGTGTGTGTGTGTGTGTGTGTGTGTGTGTGTCTCTGTGTGTGTGTGTGTGTGTGTGTGTGTGTGTCTGTGTGTGTGTGTGTGTGTGTGTGTGTGTGTGTGTGTGTGTGTGTGTGTCTCTGTGTGTGTGTGTGTGTGTGTGTGTGTGTGTGTGTGTGTCTGTGTGTGTGTGTGTGTGTGTGTGTGTGTGTGTGTGTGTGTCTGTGTGTGTTATCTTTATTACAACCATCCTCAAACTAAGGACAGTGATGCCCAACAGCTACCAACCACAAACAAGGAAACACACTCACACACACACACACACACACACACAGAGACACACACACACACACACACACACACACACACACAGTCTTCTGTCTATGTCAGTGAGCCTCCAGAAGATCCAAATCATTTCTGGGAAGGTTTTGGGAAACAGAAAAAAAATGACCATATATGGTCGTACGCATCAGCGCGTACTCTGTGAAGCTTCGCAAACTTTCTGCAAAAGTGTCCTCATGAGGATTCGGAAGAATGACGTGACACACGCGTGTTTACCCTCGTGGCTCGCGACGGCAGAAGTCATTTCTGAAATTTCTGAAACAAATCTCACTTGACTTAAGATGGAAGAAAACAAAAACTGCTTCTCATTTTTAACCAGTGACGACTGAAACGATGACTGTCGTTAGCACATGTTGCCAATGCTAATTAACATTAGCTCCAAGAACTGGTCCATGACTACAAGCCTGTAAAAGGCTCGTGTGCCCTCGATGGTTACGTACATGATAGCGTGCTAACAGAATGATCGTGTATCATGTAGTGTGACATCATGATTGACAGCTGTGTGTGCTCATGATTGAGTGGGGCGGGTGTATGGGCGGGAGTGCGAGATAGCAGCAGCGTTTCCAGGATGCATGGCCTTCATTTATTCCAGTCATTCCAGTCGGGGGAGATGGAGACGTGTCGTCCATCTTTGTTTCCAGTTTTTGGGCCATTTGAAGGCAAAGAGGAATGAAGTCGCCTGTGCTGTCGTTTACTTTGCAAACTCTGCTGTTTCCTTCCTGTCTCTACCAGGGAAGTGAAATTAAACCTTTTGAGTACTTGTCGATGAAATATTTGAATATTAAGACCACGAACACTCAGTGTGGAGGAAAGTTTGAGTTCTCTGGACATTTAGAAGCTATAAAATATCTTATGTTACTCAACTAATTCAGACATTAAAGAAGAAATTGGATCAGATCAGATTTCATGATAAGGCATGGTATTTGTAAAATTGACTTTTTCATGACCCACGGACATACGTCCTGTGTCTCACTGAACGCTCTGTTTTCCGTGACAGGACGAAGACAGAAATCACCTGTTATCCCTCTGACAGACGGTGAAATCAGCAAACGCTCTGGAGATGCAGGCCGAGCTTTAACCGTGTGCTCATAAATAACTTTTATCTGCACAGATGGAATCGTTTCCCCGTGTCTCTGCGGGCCTGTGGGTTCGTCTTTTCCTCTTTGTTAATCTCATCACTGCCCACCAGCGCTCGGAAAAACACTCACTGCCTGCTTTTCAGATCCATGTGGTCCGGCCAGGCTCATCTGTCTCACATATTAAACGCCGGTTCAACATTTCGTGAAAAATGCAAGCCAGAGTCAGAGCTAACGAAAGGTTGAAAACCATCTACCAACACCAGCTCACAAAGGAATGAACTGACATTTGTCCAGCCATAAAGAGAAAGCTGAACTTGTTTTCGGGAGTTTATAAAGAGCAGAGGGTTATAATCTCTGTTTCTTATGAAATCAGGCTCAAACTAAACAGAAACCTTCATGATTTGTAGTGACAGCACACAATCTGATCAACTTGATCCATACGGCAAAAAGCTTCTGGACACCTGAGCCTTCAGTTCATATGTGATGGTTGAACCGATAAGAGCTTAAACGTGTTTGCTTCACTGGAAAATAACAAAAAGCGGACGTCAGACATGTTGGAAGAGACGAATCCTTTTAATCATAAAAACAAAGGATTTCTTCTGAAAGTGGTGGAAATAAACTGACGTAGTGACACGTTACAAACAGGCATATAATTATACAACATTCATCCAAAATATACATCAACAACTTAATAAAATACCTCTGTCACAATAACAGCAGTGCAATCCAAGAATCAAGGCATCGGGACAAACTTCCAGTCTTTGCAGGGACGGTTCTGGTTTAATGAGGCGACATTTCACAGTCAGGGGAGCCCAGTTAGCTGTTAGCTGTTAGCTTGATGGAAGAAGAGAAGGTTTATTTGTGCCACAGTTGCTGTTTTGGGAGTTTCAGTAAGACATCATTCATGTACAAGGTCCTTTGTTTCATGTGAGCGAGTCCTGGAGGTGTTGAAAAGCCTCAAATTCAACATGAGTTTAGCTAATCTTCAGATAAAATATCAGCTGTTTATCACAATAGAACTAAAGCTAGAACCAACCTCAGCACCTGTTAGCGCCTTCGGGAAAGTTTACCACCGAGATGTTTCCTGCAAATTCTGTTTTTTTTGTTTTTTTTTAACCAGAGCGTTATGAAAATGACAACAGGAAAATAAGAAAAACTGAAACCGGACTGAACCTCTCTGAACTGAACCTTTGATAGCGACGGTGGCGTTTGGCTTGTTGTGTTTCACTGAAGCGAGAACAGATGTAGGGACATATTTGGAACTGGGTCGCTGAAATTCGTGAAGCTCTCTCCGTCTTATTCCCCCACCGGTGCGATGTTTCCACGTTGGAGAGTAAAGACTTACATGTGTCAGGTTTTGGTTGTTCTTGTCGGTGTAAATGGGCCAAACCGGATTTCAAAGTGGTTTCTGCTCGTCTAGACGCTCAGGAGGAAACCAGATCTGAACCACAAAGAGTTTCACATCCCGCTGAATGTGAATGCAGCCTGACAGGAAGCTCATTAGCACTGAGATACTGGGCCAGTTTGGAGGGGGGGGGGGGGGCACCGGGGACATTTCTCAGGTGTAAACAGGTATGGTTATTCACCCCTCCCTCCTCCCTCCAGGTCTCTGCCTCTCGTTCCCTCTGGGCTCGGTCACCGGCAGAGAGGAAAGTCTTTCCTTCCTTTTGTCCTCCCCCTCTGTCTGTCTTTCCATCCGTCCTTGTCTAGTTCTTCTGGCACACATGGAGTCTCGTCTTTGCAACTGCAGAAGACGACTTTGATGACGAAGACAACAGAGATGTGTGGGGGGACGAGTGGCGTGATGAGGAGGAGGGCGCTGCAAACTTGGACTTTGCTGCTGCCAGCAGCGACGATGAAGACGGCGACGAAGGCTGGCCGCCCGGCTCTCGCAGCGTCCGGCAGCTAAGTCCGTCGCCGCAGGGGCAGCGCTGGAACAGCTCCAGGCCGTGGTTCCCCTTCCGGCGGTGTCGCGTGCAAACCTGTCCCTCCCGCAACACCGGCTTGCAAATGCGAGTCCAGAAGTGACGGGCGCAGCACAAAGTGTCCGAACAGTCGGAGGAGCGCAGACAAGGATCGCCGACCTGACCTGGAAACAGACAAAGAAACCGTTCGTAAGATGGAAGCAGAGACCTGGAGGCTGGCTGAGGTGATGTTTGAAGCGTGAAGCACCAGAAAAGAGAGCAAATGCTCACCTTTACCGGATGGCCCTTTGACGTCCATCCTCCCTCTCTTCCTCCAGTCTTTCTTTTTGGACGGCGCGCTCACGCCTCCATCTGAGTCCGGAATCCTCTGAGACGGAAAACTGTCCACGTCAGGAACGCAGATACCTGAGGAGACGAATGGAGCGTCACAACAGGCAGGTTCAGGTAGCACTCATTGTCAGCGTTTGCCCATAGACCTCCACTATCTGTGTGGATGCTACAACATGCTAACAGCTGATCTTTATGGAAAGCTTACTGTTGCTGCAGCGGTTGCCCGGACAACACATGCCATCCCTATGGCAACGCCTCTTCCTCCTGCGGCAGGTCTGACACCGCGAGTGGGCGGGTCCTCTCGTGGGGGCGTGGCAGTAGCTGCCCTCGCTGCACTCCAGGTCGCTCATACACTGATAGAGCTGAGGAGGACAGAGGACAGCGTCACTGAGGGACACACACACTGAACACACACATACACACTGAACACTCACTGAGCACACACACACACACACACACACTCACTGAGCACACACACACTTACCGTCAGGTCCAGGCTCGGCTCCCACGTGCTCCTGTT
>NC_135097.1:1080000-1102500 GCF_051107435.1 Chaetodon auriga
CTGCTACTGTGGAGTGTGTGTGTGTGTGTGTGTGTGTGTGATCTGTTATGGCATGCAGCTGTAGAACACCCCCCTCTCTCTCTCCCTCTCTCTCTCTCTCTCTCTCTCTCTCTCTCTCTCTCTCTCTCTCTCTCTCTCTCCTCTCTCTCTCTCTCTCTCTCTCTCTCTCTCTCTCTCTCTCTCTCTCTCTCTTGTCTCTGGATGTCTCTCGACCGTTCAGCTGGTCTCAGCTCTTCTGGTTCTGTCCTCACGTCTGTTAAATGCAGAACATGATTCATTCATTCATTCATTCAATGATTCATGTTCATGTTCTCGTTTCCTCCTCTACCTCTCTGGTTAAGGTGTGGTTAAAACTGTGAGATTGTGCAAAAATGCTGCTACAAATGTTCAAAATCCAGCGTTCAGGGAGAACACAGGAGCCTGAGGTGTGAATGTTATAATCATATTGTTTATTGCCACATTATTCTTTGTCATATTGTCTGTATTTGATATATATTGATATTTTTGCACTTGTTCAGCCTTTTGTCCTTTGTTTCCTGAGTGCAGTGTTTAAACCGGAGTCCTTGTCAATAAAGCCGATTCTGATTCTAATAATTTATTTTTCTCTCAGTCCAGCTCGGTGTGGTCCGCTCGTCTCATGTCCAGTTACAGCAGTCGACCTCCATCTAAAGGTAAACTTGTCTTTCTGTCTTTTAAGTCTCCAAAAAAAGAAACGTCTCCAAACCATCTCGGCTGAGGGACCACAGCGGTGTTCTTACGTTTTAGTGTAAAACCTGCAACAAACAAACAAACAGAGTTTTTAATAACCTGATGATGAAGTCACCAAAGTTATTCTCAACATGAATGTCTGAAGCACACGTGGTAATAATCCGTCCAATAGCTGTTGAGATACTAAAGTGAACCTCATGGTAGCGCGAGAGGAGGAGTCAGGGGATCTCTAAAGTCGATATGTTTCATCCTCTGGGGATCGCGTATGTCCGTATGAGATATTTCAGTCTGGACCAAAGATAGGCCGAGCTCACCATTCCTGGACTAGAAATCAGGTTTGCACGCTCTGCAGCTGTTCAGCCTGCACGCTGACGGTGCAGCTCAGGGCGTGTTTATGTGTTTGAGTTGGATAAGAAGGCGACATTAAATGGATTCGCAGAGCAGAGACGCCTGATGCTTAATCCTCTCTCTCTCTCTCTCCTTCAGATGCGTCTGTTCGTTACAGCCTCGGCCGCCCGGTCCTCTCCCTGCGCCTCCCTGCAGGCCAGGTGTGTCGCTTCACTCTGACGCCCATGTTGACCACAGTGGGCGACCTGCTGCGTGACATCACAGCGAAGGACTCCCAGGTGCACACCGCCACCCTGCTCAATGGAGGTAACACACACACACACACACACACACACACACACACACACACACACACACACACGTGTACTGTTATAGTTGTATGGAGCACAAATCTTAACTTAAACCTAAGTCTGACCTTAACTCTGAAACTGAGTGTTAATGCAGGATGTGAGGAAGTCAGGACCAGGTGAAGCGTGATCACTTTCCCAAAATGTGACTACCCTCCCAGTGACCTCGTCTGAAAAGATGTCTTCACTTTCTAAAATGTCCCCTCTGTCCAAATATGTCCTTACTTTCCACAAATGTCCTCAAGCCCCAAAAATGTCCTCACTTCCAGCAAACCCCTCGTCTGCCCTGCCTAAAGCTGTCTCAGCTTCCTAAAAATGTCCTCACTGTCCAAATAATTCTCACTTCTAAACATGCAGGCCATTGGAGTGTTACATGTTTAAGTTTATGTTCGTGCCACATTGTTGGAATGCAAATACAGGTATCACACAGGGTTTGAAATGTATGTAGTATGTATTTTCAGGGGTGGTGTCATCAGGTTTTATTGAACTTGGACTTCATGCTGGCGTCCCATTCTGATGAGGTTCAGATATGATCTGCAGGCCTCTATGTGTAAAAAGAAACCAAAAAAAAACTACTTCAGTGTATCCAGATGGTACAAAAACAGCTTGTACAGGACCGGACGGGAGCTCTGAGAAATGTCCCGACTGTCCATGAGCGTCCTCGTTTTGTAAAATGTCCTCACTTTGTCAATCAGCCTTAAACATCTGAAACTACGTCCCTGAACTTTGTCTTCCTTCTTCAGACGGACAGAGAATCTCTTCATGCACCTTCATGGAAACTGTTTTGCATAAAGACTTTCAACTTGTCATCAATGATGTCACTCACAACGTTCGCTCACTTGGACAAGGTACAGCCTGTGTGTGTGTGTGTGTGTGTGTGTGTGTGTGTGTGACAGGAAGCGTGTGGAAACTCGTTTCTTGTATGAAACTTTTCATGTTGATGTGCGACGCTCATCACGTGTGACGTTAAACCAACATTCCACCTCAGACGTGTGTTTGCGTGTCGGTCAGGTTCGTCTCACGAACACGTGTTGGGTCTGGACGACATGAAGTACGTGGTCCACCTGCTTCACTCGGCTCTGACTCTTCCTCAGCATCAGCACGTGAAACACGGCGAGCTGCTGATCAGACGGGAGCAGCTCAAACAGCAGCTGCAGCCACTGGAGACGGTACGACACGTCAATTACTACCACTGCTACTGCAAATACTACTGCAGTTACAGCTGCTTCTACTTCAGTCGCCTTTTGATTTGAGGACTTTTCCTGTGTTCATAGGTGAGGGTTAAGATGGCGCAGGAGGCGGAGACTCGAGCATCAGTACTGGGGTGGGTGGGGCTTGCCTACCTGTCTCTGCAGGGAGGATTTCTGGCTTACCTCACCTGGTAATGAACACACACACACACACACACACAAGCCTGAAATGTATAGTTTGCTGCACTCAGGTATCCTGTAATCGTGTGTGTGTGTGTGTGTGTGTGTGTGTGTGTGTGTGTGTGTGTGTGTGTTGGCAGGTATGTGTTTGCCTGGGATGTCATGGAGCCAGTTACGTACTTCATCTCCTACAGCACCAGCATGATCTTCTTCTCCTACTACATCCTCACCAAACAGGTGTGTCTTCTGTCTTTGTGAGACATCTGCAAAGATGCTGGTTCGTCCAGGTCGAGAGACTTTTGGGAGGAGAGGTGAAACGTCTGTCTGCGCTTCATTTTGTGTGTGTGTGTGTGTGTGTGTGTGTGCGTGTGTGCGTGTGTGTGTGTGCAGGACTTCATCTGTCCGAAGGTGAGAGACCGTCAGTTCCTTCACTTGTTCCATCAGAAAGCATCTCGACAGAAATTCAACATTCAGAAATACAACGAGCTCAAAGACGAGCTGGCGAAGGTGACGAGCGAGGAGCAGCTTCACATCCTGACCTCTGTGTGTGTAAGAAGTGTAAAGGTTTAAAAGTGTGTGTGTGTGTGTGTGTGTGTGTGTGTGTGTGTGTGTGTGTGTGCAGGTGGAGGGCGATCTCAGCAGGTTGAGGAGTTCCATTCAGCGGCCGGCGAATCAGACTCAGCCACAAAGAGCCACCTGAGACTTCACTTCTTCCTCTTTTGTGACGTTCAAAGAACTTTTTGCATCTTTTTTTGTTCGTATTCTTTCTGTAACAACTTTTTATTTTATTCTGTCCTGTAACGTCCACTTGTCTTTATCGAAGACACTAAAAAATACACTTTCTTATTCTGTCCTGCACGTCGTCTCTTGAATCGAACTCTGCTTCATTTCTCTTCCTCTAAAACTTGCAGTACATATAAAACATGTGTCATTATTTTGTTATATTTGACTGAAATTTTACTGGACACAAAGTGGTTCAGTATTTTAATACAGTCGGTCAACAAATAACAGGCTAAGACTTAAAGGACGTCGTGTTCAAAGACGCGTCAGCTCTCAACAATTCAAAGTCCCCGTCGGTGTGTTTTCAGGAGTTGAACCTGGTGACTGCAGGCCAGCCTGTGTGAAGTCTGATCCACTCAAAGTAATGAGCAACCTGCCAGAGAGACAATAAAGAGACATAACAACATGACAATGCTAACGCTGTGCTAACTTTAGTGACACTATTAGTGCACCTGTGGCGGTCAAGCACGGTCTTATGTTACCTGTGTATAAACTCCGGGGAATCCAGGCTGACCACACCTCTCTCCCCAGCTGACGATGCCCCACAGGTAGGAAACACCGAGTTCATCCTCACAGACCAGAGGACCTCCACTGTCCCCCTGACAGGAGTCCACGCTGCCGTCCAGGTCACCTGCACGCACACACAAACAGATTAGCACCTGCACGATGTCTATGGAGCAGCACGTCTGTGTGTGTGCAGCTCATAAACCACGCACACACCCACCTGCGCACATCATGCCTGGTTTGAAGCGATCTTTGTAGAATCTCTGACAGTCCGCGATGAGGGACACGTTGGCCCACAGTAACACCTGAGATGCTCGGCCGTCTGCGAACACAGTCATCAATATTTAAACAACGACACTTTTCAGACCGACTTCTCTCCTTTTCCTCCATACACGCTAACGGACTGTTTAGTCCGTGCTGTGGGCGGAAGCAGCAACTTTCGATTGTGTGGTGACATAAAAGCTGGCCGGTGAAGCACACACCTGCAGTTCGTCCCCACCCAGAGATGCTGCAGGTGTGGTTGGGCTGAAAGAGCTGCGTGGTCCAGGGGACACAGACGGCACTCACGGCCGGGTTGTCCTCCAGACACTTGTCCGTGTAGGGAAGCTTCTCCAGCTGCACAAGAGCGATGTCATTCTCATAGGTGCTGGCGTTGTACCTGCAGGACATTTAGAACATGTCTCATTTAAGGTTTTTGCCGTTCAGTTAATGTTACTGTTTATATTTATGTGTAATGATTGAGCGAAGCAGATAGATGGATAGATACTTGGGGTGGATGTGAATGTCTTCAACAGGAACAATGTCAGTCGTGTTCTGAGCTCGAGACTTCTGCCAGAGAGAAAACTTCACCATGAACGCAGAGGGGTTGGGCCTGGTGAGGAGGCGTGGATGACAGACTATTATCATTACAACTGAGAGGAAGAAACAGCCACTGCTGCTACGTTTACCTCAGCAAGTGCTGTTACGATTATTAACAACATTACAACTACACTGACATTTTCAGTAAGGGCTGTATGTTAGATTTTTTTGTGGAAAGCTGTGTTATCTTACAGGATTAGACAATCATGTATTACTGCGTTTGAATGGAGAGAACTCCAGGCTAACACCAACGCCTACTAGCCTTAATGCTGCTAGGCTAGCGAGGTTCTTTGAGAGTGAATCAGTCCAGGCTCCAGTCGGAGTTTCTGAAGGAGGAAATACATTCCTGTGGGGTGAAAACGAGTATGTCTCACAGCGTCCTGACTGCAGAATTATCACAGACTGATTTTCAAGTATCTCAGGTTATGTAGGGTAAAAGCCTCAAGCTATTATTATTATTATTATTATTATTGCCACATTATGCAGTATGTAGCATTTGGCATTCAATAGGACAGAATGTCAAGAAGAAGGACCACTGAATTTCCTCCATGGGGAATACCTCGGAAGGGAGCCTGATGATGATAAACATCATGTTGGTGAAATTTTAAAGAACATAGTTTTCCAGGAGGGCAGCATAGAGCTACCTGACGCAGTGAGCGGCAGTGATAACCCAGCATCCTCCGATGTAAGCTCCTCCACAGTCGATCTTCCTGTTCTCCACCAGCGCGATCTGCCACTGGATCTGAGTCTGCAGACCAACGAGGCAGAACGGAACAGTTTGGGAAAACCACAAGAACATGATATCAGCCAATGTTTTCCTTCTTTCTGCCCTTAGAAAATTATAAAAAGTGACATAAGAAATGATAATGGTAACAGTGGTACACAGGGTAGCTTTAAACAGGTGTACTGGTAACTGTTTCTAACTGACCGGTTTAGCTGGGACTCCCCCCACCACTCTCTTGACTCGGTAGCTCCTTCCTCGCTCCTCCACTTCAACATCATCCACTGTGGTCATGTTGGGAATCCCACAGTACAACTTGGACTCCAAATGCACTCTGTTGGCCATAGTTTCTAGACACATAAACAGAGTTATTGAAATTCAAATCCAGCTGTGACAAGAGGAAGACTTGATCTTGGGGCATATGGACCAAAACTTGACTTGCGGTTAGATGATTCAGTGACCTGGGCTTGACTTGGACTCAAACTTAAGTAATTTGACTACACTAGTTAGCCAAAAGTATGTTGATACTCAACCATTTCACTCGTATGTGATAGTTGAACATGTAATTCTAAAACTATGGGCATGAAAGTGCAGCTGTAACAGCCTCCACTGTTCTGGTTCCAGATGTTGGAACCTGGCTCAAGGGACTTGCTTCCATTCAGCCACAAGACAATTAGGGAGGTCCTGCACTGGTGAAGGTGTTGAATGTGGCTGAGGTCAGGACTCTTTGCAGGCCAGTTAAGTTCCTTGAAACCAAACTAGGAAAAGCATTTTTTTATGGAGATGCTTCGTGCATTGTCATGTTGGAACAGGAAAGGGACAAACACACCGACTGTTGCTGAAAATCTGGGGAAACACTGCTGTCTTGCACGTCACTGTGTGCTATAGTGTTAACATTTCCCATCACTGAAACTGAGGAATAATTGTATGTGGACAAGGACGTCCATTCACTTGTGGTCATAAAGTGTACTACTACTTCTGATGAAACTATGCTCTAAGTGTCACTGTTTACCTTTTCTGGGAGAGACATACTCTGAAATAAAGACAAAAAAATGTCATTATAATCACCATCACCAGCAACGAGAGTTTCCTATGAAAGATTCAACCCACTGCTGTTTCCATCTAAGTCACAGACATACCTGAGTTTTGCAGTAGTGGGTGCTCCGCTGCTGGCTCTGTGGAGAACATAAATACAAGATCGTATAAAGAAGGTGCAGAAAGTGAGACTGATGGTGGTCGACTGTTAGAATTGATCAATAACACCCCAACACCCTGTTTGAAATCTGACACCAATGAAATTACTGCAGCTTTGGGTGTGGTGGTCTTGAAGTTGGGTTGTTCAAGTGTGGCCATCAGTCACAGTGCACTGAACGCTCAGTAAAAACTTATCGATCTCACTGGACTATATTAACCACACGAAAATGGCAGACAGAACAAACAACAGTGGCTGCCTTCCCAAGCTTTGGTCACTTTGTTTTTGTTTGTTTAAACCTGTTTTGAAGTGAAATAAGGAAATCATAATTACATACAACAAAAATCCTAACAAAAAGCAGAGGATTTCCAAAACTGAATGGAAGCAAATGATGTTTGGGTAAAGTGATTTTAAAATGTCTGTATCTCACTGTTGCTCGTAGTGTGTTTCTCTGATTCATCTTCGCCATCCAGACAGTCAATCTGTCCATCACCGAGTGCATCTTGGGGCACACACACACCGGTCTTGCAGCGTAAAGCACCGTTCCTACAACCTGATAAACACACATGATCCACATTGTGAACAAAGGGGCATACAAGGTTATCAAATCCATTTTTGTGGGTATGTTTGGTTTACCTCTGCAACACATCTCGTCACTGCGGTCACCACAGTCATCAACTCCATCACAAGTCTGGTTCAGATATACACATTTGCTGTTTGCACAGGTGAAGCCACACTGCTCCTCTGAAACACACAGACAAAAAAAGTCACAGTGCTAAAAGGGTACCGCAAAATACAAGAGACAACCTTTAAGAAGTGTAATCAGAAGTCTCAGATGAGGTCCAGACAGATAGTAGTAGCCCCATTGGATACCTGGGCTGATTCTGCTGCTGCTACTGGCTACCAGGCAAAGTGGATTTAGGTATCTGTTTAGGCAAGGCATTCTGGCTACCTAGGGGATGTTGCCTGGAATGGGGACACTGTGGCTTGGCTGTTTGACATCTGGTATGGTGACTGTGTGATCAATACTATGTGGGTTCATCAACTCCTAGGTAGAAGGTACAGGGAGGGGCAGGACTAGACTATAATCAGCCACTGCTGACAGTGCCTTGGAACCTGGCACCTGTTACAAATGAGTAAACTGATGGCTGAAAGTTAGAGGTCCAAATGAGATGACAGGATCCATCAACACGTGGCTGTGAAATGGATGAGGTGGAAAAGGTTGTTAGACAGGCCTAGAAAACCTAAACATTTGGCTTAATTGCACCATGACCTCTGAGACTTAGACTTAGACTTTACTTTATTAATCCCAACTGGGAAATTGGTTGCATCAGCAAAGATACACAGAAACATAACTTACCTGATGGTGACATGGTAAGGGTGAGGACCAACATCTCAAAAGTACAATAGAGTTCTAAGATCAAAGTCCAAGGCAGTAACAGAATGGAATCAGTTCATGCTAACCTTTGGGTGCTTGTGATGCGTCGTAACAGGTTGCTGTTGCAACCTTCCTGCTGCCAATCCTGGCTTTGTCATAGATTTCACATTCAGCAAGTGAAGTCTCGTAACCTTGGCAGCGGACGCTAACACAGCTGCCCGGGAGCCGCCTGTCTTGGTTGCCTTTTAGGTACTTGTATGACATGGAATCAGCAGCCACTGCACCGCTGTAAGCACACACCAAAGTCACATCGTAGGTTTACTGTATGTGACTGCGCTGTGACCGCTGTGAGTTCAGGCATGTTTTTCCTTTTATCCCACAAGTTAACGGCCCACTTTTTGGCATGTATTTTACACAAAACACTGTCCATATTGTAAACATGGATTATATGAATATACATATCCTCACAGTGGATGCCCATTCTCCTTGCAGGCCACATTAGCAGCGGCCATGTTCCAAATCTTCCAACACACCAGTAAGTCCTCCCCACCTTCAGCGCTCACAGCATCAGGAATGAAGATCCTTACCACTCCTGTGTCTGAGTCTATTGAACTGCTGAACTTTGGATAACTTGCTGTGGTGAGAGAGAGATAAATGTAACATGAGTTATACGTAGGAATGCAGCAGTAATAGTTAAAATATTACAAGGCAGTGACTGTATCTGTGAGAGCAGACCTCCACATGTTTCCCCAAAGTGGGACACGATCGGTTTCTTGGTCCGACATGAGACGGCCATCAGCTGGAAAACAGATTAAAATTTTCGTGTCCAAAATCGATTACAATTACAACGTACTCTCTTGAGAGGGTTGCACGACTGAAATCAGCCAGGTCTTCAAGCATCGCTTAGATTTTACTGCTTCTGATTTCACAAGTCTGTTGATCGATTTAGCATCTTGACAAATGGTTCTGATTCTTGGCAAGGGGTATAGATGGAAACTCAGCAGGTCCACATTTTACAGAAACTGATTAACATCCTAGAAAAATATATATCTACAACAAGTTCCTAATTTGTCTTTCTATAACCAGTTCCAATTCCAGACCAGCAGTCCACATCACCTCAGTTATTAGTTACCTGGCAGTAGGAGCGGTAGATCCTATGGTCCCGCCCACAAAGTGAGGTCACATCCTCAGTGGGACACAGATAGGGTGGTTTACAGGAGCAATGTCCATCGATGCAACGCTCCCATGGTGGACAAAAAACCAAGTCACATGACGCACGAGTAAATCTGATAAATGTTGAAAGATGGATCATGCCAACAGCTAACACAGATTCATCTCACATTATTTCATTACAAATTATTAAAGCAAGCTAAGAAAATACTGTGGAGCGAATGATAGTGGCAATAAGCCTGAAACGTTGTCTTTGGGTCTACTGAGGGAACATCTCAGCATTTAACCTCTTTGTAGGATTTTCTCCTTCATGTCTAACCCTAACCTCAGAATCAGCCCGTGTTTTCATCGACCCCTATTTTATTTGTTTGATTTTTTTTTTTTTTTAACACTAATTCATATTTGTCTGGTGTGGTGTTCATGTAAGAATGCAAAAGGGGAAACACAAATATGACAGACCTTAGAAACTACTTACTTCTTCTCCAGACACTCAGGTGGACCCAGAAACTCATCTATCACAGGTGCTTCAGAGGTTGTTGGGGCAGGGCTGGTGACCATAGGAGTTGGGGGTTGGGTCGTTAACTCTGGTTTCTGCTGGTCTATAAATGATCGATCCCCATAAACTGACCACTGCTGTAGTGATTTAAATGTAATACAGTTGCAAATCAATACAGCAGGACAGAACAGAAAATGGTCTACAGCTCTGGCTTTCTCCTATTAAAGTTGTACGCAGATGATACACAACTTTATATTTCTTATAGTTCTGATGCCTGTTAAATACAGCAGTTGTATTTGACCAATTTCTTCATGACAGAACAATAAAATGACAGTATGAATTGACACATTTCACTTTATTGTATCGTGTAAGGTTGAATTATTTACTTAATGATTTCTTATGGAGAAACCAAATAAAACCAAATAACCAGGGTAATTTACATACACTTTTTCATGAGATTACCTATTGGATGGTTGGTGACTCCAGCTGAATGAAGCAAAGCATGAGATTCTTATCTTTTTCATGTCTAAAAGTCTTGGCAAATTGGCTGAGTATGTTCAAGCCTGTGCAAAATCCTGGGCTCATTAGTCATTGTATTCTCACTTTTGGGAACCAAATCAAGTGCATTGTTAGATCTAGTTTCCTCTTACTGCAGACAATATCCAAAATCAAGTATGTCCTTTCACCCTGTGTTCTGGAGAGATGTTTCCCTGCTTTAATTACTTGTTGTCTGGCCTGTAATTTTCTGTATGTTGGTCTTGGTCTGTCTTCCTTGTCCTCACTTCAACGTGTTGCTGCTGCTTGATCTCTCACTGCCACCAAAAAGATAAACGACGGTACTCATGTGCTGGCATTACTGTTTATTTCTGCATATCTGACCTCTGAGGTTCTCTGACCTAAAACTATTGATTGTTCCGTGGTCAATACTGAAGCAGAGGAGGGGCATGTCTTTGCTGTCATGGCTCATGGACAGTGGATCACAACTGAAACCTTTAGTGGGTGTTCAGGCCACCACTCAGACCTCAGACCAACAAAACAAGGGGCTTCATTACTGTGAGACAATGAAACATGACACAGGAAGCTGAGTTTTAGGAAGAGATCTATGAGCTTAAAGACCTATGAGACACTGAAACTGGATAATGTCCCCTTATGTCAGAGCTTGAGCCAGGTTAAACTCTTTTGTGCTCGTTTTCCTTCTGCATCGGCAATCATGTTTTGTTGACTGACTTGTCTGTTGAAATGAATGAAGATGAAGGAAGTGTTTTTTGTTGTTGTTGTTTTTTTTCCATGCAAAGCTAAAGTAGGTCTGAATGTGTCCTAAGTCCTGTCTCAAAGACCACTTCTGCTGTTAGCATTTGGAACCGAATAATGAGGGTTTTTACAGCTGAAACTAAGTATATAAATACATAAATAATTCTAGAATTAAAATGAATTAATAAAATAAACTAATATAGAATTGTATGATTAAATGCTTTTATAAATTAATAAATGTGCAATTCTATAATAAAATGTTTAAATAAAAGAAAAAATAATTATGCAATTTAAAGCGTAATTGTCACCGTAAATAATAAATCACAAATATTTATTCAGATTGGGTAGTTGAGTAGTGATTATATACACAATAAATACAGAATTAAATGTAACATTCATATATCCAATGTCTCATTTAATTTGTGATACATAATTATTCATTTATTTAAGCAGCATTTATTGTGTTTAACATCAAACAGAAATACAAGGTGGGAAATCCTACGAAATACAAAAGAAGAAAACCCATAAAAGTCCCACAAATAAAAGAAAAAGAAAGTGATGGAATGTATATGGAAGCACTGAAAGAAAAAGGATGAACAAACACAATCCTTAACTCACCGTTTGTGAGTGGATGATGAGAAGAAATATCAAGAAAAGAGAACATCCAGCTGACCTCATCCTGACAAACACAAACTGTCTGGTTTAGTCCACAGTTCAGCTTCGTACAAAAATGTTTCCTTCTTCTTCTTCTTCTTCCTCTTAAATACGTTGTTAATGGTAGACAAAAGAGAAAATGACTCACATTAGGAAATAAAATAACTTCTACAGTGAAGAAACAGACAGAGAGGCAGTGATTCTCTCTGTTACAGCCTGATATCTCCTCTGTCCACCGATGATGCCATCAATCATTAGCTCGTCTTGTCAATATGGACACACAAACATGTGAACACAGCCACACAGCTGACTGATGATCTGTAACAACAACAGGCATTGAGGACTCGGGGGGAGGGGGTGTGCTTGTTGCATGTGGGTAAACCCAGATTCCAGTAATCACACATATACAAATATGGAGGCGGCACGTCAGCCCTGAAGTACTGAAGGTCGTGGTTTTAACCCAATGTGAGCATGTTCGCTGCCTTCTGTGTGCAGCCCTTTTTTACAGACATTTTGACATCACAGCAGGGACAGCACGAGTGTAGAAACGACAATCAATCAGGGCTGAATTCTGTTCAGCTGCTTCGTTTTCAAGCTCCTGGTTTTGCCCATGCTGGCTCACCGTCACACTGTGAATGGGAACACTTGAACAGAGTGGAGCCATCGTTAATGTTACTGCTAACACCTGCGCATGTCCTGCTATGACAAGTCAAAGCCTCTGCTGGGAAAGAGCTGACACATGCTGGGACTTTTGTCCCTGAGCAGGAGAAATGATGGATGCAAGTACAAAATAAGTTAATGTTCGACATTGTATCAATAACAGTGTTTCAAAATCACGGTGTACTTGTTTGTGAGGCAGGAGGATTTCTGGGCCTGAGTTTTCCTTCATTTGCACACAACCACAAACAAAATCCAGCCCTCCCACTACACACTTGATCAATCATCCAATCAGTTTTTGTGCAGCCAGAACAAGGTGGTGACTAACACAGATTCTGGGTCAATATGAAGAATTCAGCATGTGTGCCAACATGTTTCGTTCAGAAGCAATAATGAAGTTTTTGGAATTTACTACATCTCTGATTGACCTCTTCTGCAGAAACAGCAGCTGAGACACAAGAATATTGTAGAAATATGTATGATGCCAAATTGCAGGAAAAAATACATGATTTTCCAAATTTAAGCTCTGAAAAATGGCCCACAACAACAAAGGATATGTACAATTTGTGTTTGAAGGGTTAAAACATGCAAAAGCACAAAATCAACTTGGATCCATAATTAGAGCACAATGAGAGAAAGCTTAAATTTAGACTATGAGGCTCAGATGAATTCATTTGGTTCTGAGTTTGGAGCAGACACAGATCACCAGATTGACTTCATGCTGACAGATCTGAGCAACACGACTTCAGACTCAGAGGGAGTTGATCATGAAACTGAACCAGACACCTTTGCTCAAAAGCCATAAAAGTTTTCACTGAGGTTGAATTTTCTTTTGACAGGATCAAAAATCTCAAGACACGTTTAGCCTTTAGACCCGTTTCTGCTCAATTAGTGGTGTTTTTTTTTTTTTTTTGATCAAATCAGAACATTGTGGTACATTCCTGATCAGAGGTCAGCTGGAGGTCAGATGGGATATGCAGAATTTTTTAATGTCACAAACCCACCGGAAGCGTTAGCCGTGCACACTTTTTTAAACTTGTCTCAATGTGCCCAGTCTAAACTCAAGGATTGTCCAACAGGTTGAGACAAATCTACAATATCAAGAGTGATTCCAGTGTGTTTTTGGCATAATGTATCAGTATTGAGTGAGTATATCAGCACCTTGCAAAAGAAATATGGCTTTCAAAATCTATTGCACGAATTACACACATCAAGTAATCTTGGACAATACGTTTAACTCTGTACTGCAGCTATGACACACATAAACGAATACATATTACATACAATGAGAAAACCTTTTCGTCCACAGTGACACCTGTCAGGTTGGTTTAGTGTTTTAGAAGACAGCTTGATGTTTGCTGTCTCACCAAATCTTGTTAAATGAGCACAAACTATGAAAAGACATTTTATGTTTTGTCATTTTATGGTTAGCAGTCATAGATTTAGAGTTTTCTGTTAGCCTAGCATTCAGCTTCATTCAGTAGTTAAAGACTTGTTCAGGTTAGCTCAGTTTAGCATAACAGTTGGGTTTAGGGTGGCTAATGGTAAACTTTGGTTTAGGTTTGTTCGTGCTTTCGTTGGGTTCAGGTGTGGTTCTGCCAAAATGGTTTGGATTCAGGTTAGAGCACAATTCTGTTCAGCAATTAAAACAAACTTATGCAGCGAAGGCAACCAAAACGGCGCTTTTCAGGTGAGCTAATGGTTTCTTTAACTTTCAGAGCAGCTGGGCTGTGAACAGCTCATGGTTCTTATTGTGACACGGTTTAGATTAGCTAAGATATCAGTTTAGCGGCTAACAGGCTAACCGTTTGGAGTTCAGGATCCTTTCTCGATGCATTCGTCTTTCCTGCATTTCTCTCTCTTTTCTTTTGCTCATTTCACAAAATTATCTGAGACCGAGCTGGTAAAGACAAAACATCTACCAGTATTAGCTTGGTGGCCATTTCCTGTTTTGACTGTACAGATTCTACACACGTATGATGTTAACTTAAGGCCACAATCTGGACCATGATTTTTATCCTGTGTTCATTATAAATCTACAACAATTAATAGAAACACAAGCCCAGAGACTTATTTCGAGGCTTAAGACACACAAAGAGACACACAGACGTAAAAACAATGGTAATAAAAGAAAAACGCCATAAGACTCAAAATGGATTATTATTGTTCTATTGTGTTCATTTTATTGCACCACATGGATTACCGTCTGTAACCATAAAGCCTGTAATATTGGGTCGTACCGCTTCCTGCCATGAAGCACATGGTCATGTTTCATATAGACAAAAAAAGATTAAATGAAGAATCACATGCAATGCAAATCCTATAGAAAACTCTATTACGAATCAACACACACACACACACACACACACACACACACACAGAAGCACAGACATGAACAACTGAATGAACCAAATGTCTTCTAGAAAGAAAGGCTGTAAATCAAACGGATGACACTGAAAACATCCATAATTTTCATTCTTTATCATGACATTGACAAAAACTGCGATGCGGATCGGTCACATCTGTACCTTCAAAGCTTTGGTGTTGTCCAAAGATCTTCTGGGTTTTTGAGATTTGTATCTCAAAAAACAAAAAAAAACAAACAAAAAAAACAAAAACAAATGTTTGGATCTGTGACTGCAGTGTAATCAGAATACATGAGACTTGAACACATGAGCATAATCTACATCAAGTGCGAATGCTAACATTTTAGAATATTCTATGCTAGCAGGCACATCCATATTAGCATATTATGAGGCGTGATTGAACAGATAGCATGCTAACACTGTAGCATAAGTGAGGGGTGTTGTGCTAAAGGACCACACTTTGTTATATCAATCATGTCACAGCAGACAGTTGGTGCATAACTTAAAATATTCACTAAAATTTTGTTCAGAAACCAGCAACGTTAGCCAAAAACTCTGCTGGTAGTTTGCTAGCATTAGCAGTTGATCGTACTATAGTAACCTACCGGCCACAAATGGGACCTCACAATGTGTATTGCAACAGTTCTTCTACACAGAAGACTCTGGTCCTTTGTCGTAAAACTATGATTGACTTGGCGAAAAGTTGTTCGGACGTAAAGTTTCAGATGACACAAACAAGACAATTACACCCAAAAACTGTTAACAGGCACAAGTTACACACGAAAAAACAAAGTACACGTACACACATATAATTTGGTCTTTAGGTTCATACATTCATTGCGGGGAGAAGGCTAACCGTTAACGCCTCACATTTATTCAAGTAGGACCCGACTCCAAGTTTAGTAGAAGCGAGTCCAGAGGAGAAGTGCATCCTTCATCCCGGTGTTTCAAATGGAAGCAATGACGCAGTTCAGTCGACTCTACTGCTGTTTTCTGTGGTTCGAGACTGAACGGCAGAACTCTTCTAACCAGCGGTGCACTGTTTTAATCGATGCCGTTTAGTGTGTGACGGGAAAGCTGGTTCATTCGAGAGGTGAAAGCTTTTTCATCTTTTCATGCCACAAATCCACCCAGTAGAAAAGCAGAGTACCTTTTTAGTTTGACACACAGTAAATATTCATTGTACTAATATATCATATACATAAAAGATTATCAAACTACTTGGAGCCAGATGAGAACAGGTCATGAACAAAATTATGCTCTCATGTCTGTCTTTTTGTTGTTAAATTACAGCGAATGGAGATCATGAATTGTGCTTCTTTGAAATGTATCAGAACATAAATAGATGCTAAGCTAACTGCTCTTCATGTATGTTGTTGATCTGCATAATTCGTGGTATATAATCGCATATAACAAAAGAAAAAACAGGCCACCTGCCAAAGCCAAACGTCTCCAGCAGTCAGAACGTTAGCAGCTCGAACCGGGCGACGAACCAGAAGCCTTCGGTTGCCAGCAGAGGTTTGAGTAAACCTGGAGCGAGCGTAGCTTTGCTCGTGCAGACGCTCTTCAGAGGCAGAGCTGTACCATGTGAAGACATAAATATCTCAAAACCACATTTCTTTGGCGGAGGCATAGAAGCAGCCGAAAAAAGGAAATTGGTGCTTCTGCGCCATTTCAACGTCACGCTCGATTCATGTAAAGTTGCAATCACTGATTTTTTTGTCAGAAAGGCAAAAGTATAAGCTGCGATTTCGTCATAATGAGCCACCTCTTTCACGTTACACGTAGACTTTTTTCTGCGTATACGAAGACGCTGCTTAGGACAGCTTTACGTCAAAGTTTTAAAAAGCAGCTTTTGAAATCTGGACAGTCCTGGAGAGAGATGATTACTGCCTCAGAAGCTCTTCTGCCTCTGAGAAATACAACAAAAT
The DNA here is from genome assembly GCF_051107435.1 of Chaetodon auriga. NCBI lineage: Eukaryota > Metazoa > Chordata > Actinopteri > Chaetodontiformes > Chaetodontidae > Chaetodon > Chaetodon auriga. The sequence continues at coordinate 1,096,732 of NC_135097.1, forward strand.
ACAGTTCAAACTACAGTTTGTAGACACACAGACTGACTGAAGTCGACTAACAGCGCGAGTCCTTTTATATTGCTGCTAAATGTGTGCACGTACAGCCGTTTGTGTGTGTTCAACGTGCACATTGCCCAGTATGTGCAAGCTTGGAATGAGTGTATTACGTCGCGTGTGTGTGTGTGTGTGTGTCTGTATAAGCCACGGTCGGTGAGAAGGCTGTGACTGCATGTGCTCAGGCATGTTTGCACGCACATGTGGCCTGATTATTAGGAAATCAAACAAGGCAAAGGAAAGGAAATATGAAGTATAAATACTGCGTGTTTGGACACACGCCTCTCCCTGCTGTTACCATGAACGCTCTCATCAGTTTTATCAGTACACCTGTGTTTCAACACCTTTCAGCCTGAAATCTGTCAGCATTTACAATGCCGTCCCAAAAATATACTTAGTTTTCGTGAGCAAAGGTGTTGCAAGGAGAGCGCACTATGAAATGATAATCTACTTTAGTTTAAGGCGATGTTGCAAATCAGGTTCTTGTACTTTGGGGCCGTTCAGACAGAAGATGCTCAGCATGCTGGCAGAGGTGAAGAGAGGTGAGCAGCTGCATTTCCCAGATATCTCATCACTTTCTGGCTCCCCCTGGTGGTTTGGTCCTTGCAGCGCCTTCCATTTTCTTACTTTGTGCTTTTATATCAAAAAGTCCAGCAATAACGCCCCCCCCCCCCATGAAAAACAGCATGGGACATGCAGAGCATCTGTGAATGAATGAGCCCTCTGAGTGAAACTCCTCATGTGTCCTTACTGACTATGAAGGAGGCGTCTCAGTTTTAGCTGGCAGACGCTGAAGGGAAGCCCGAGCTTGTTTGCAGAGACCTGCATGTTTAAATAATCTCATCTGTCCACACAATTCAAAAAATAAATAAGGAAAATAAAATATGAGGTTGCTAACGATGGAGGACGTCCTGATCCTGGTGGACGTGTGATCTCAAAACGCTGACACACCGAAAGTTTCTTCATTAAAGGGGGGATCAGTCACTTCAACTGAGGCATCGTGTTTTCATCAGTGTTGTTTCCAGCTGCAGTTTGCGCTGTTTTGGAGTATTATGGGGTGCCAACAGGTGATCCTTTCAGGCTGGTGAGAGCTGCATGGATCCTAAAGTGCAGTCTGGACTCCATGGAGTAGTTCTTGTAGTTCGTTCTGATGAAGAACAAAATGCATCTTTCAGAATCTTAAATGAAGAAAAAGAAATGTTGTTTTGTTCCTCAAATATCTGAGCGAGGTCTCTTCAGGGAGAATCCCACCAATAAATGTACTCAGTCGAGTTTTATGCAGCACTTTGAAATGAAAACTCAAACTGGTATGAGTGCCGTTCCATCAGAACAGAACAGTCAAAGGTATAAAAAATGTGTACGAAGGTAAATGTGAGGGTGTATAAAGGTAAAAGTATACAGAGATGTACACGTTACATGAAAGTGTATAGCGGTATAATGGCATATGGAGGTATACAGAGATGAATGAAGGTACTGTAACATGGTGTATAAAGGTAATTCAAGGTATACAGAAGTATAAAATGTTAAGATATATATGAAAGTAAACAGAGGTGTATAAAGATATAAAGAGGTTAATAAAGGTTTGTGAAAGCTTATGTGTGAAAGGTATGTAGAGGTGTTTAAAGCTACAATCATATAATGGTACATTAGGTATATTATGAGTTTAGACATACAGTAATTGTACAAAATGAACTTACTTGGCCTTCTCGATGTATGTGATGGCCTTAGTGAAGTCTCCCTGCTGTTTGTACAGCAGACCCAGCTCATAGAGAGTGAAGGGAATCAAGTAGTGATCATATCTGATGTGACCCTCACTGAAAGGACACATGAACACACAGAAAGGAGAGTTCATCTCATCTCTGTCACACTTTCAAAAGACAGACGGTGACACAGAGCACCTGAACCCATCTGTCTGCGCCTCAACTGTCTGTCTGCACGCCTTTGTGTGCGTTACCTGGACAGGACCTGCGTGAAGCAGAGCTCGGCCTGCAGTAGACGGTCCAGGTGCTTCAGACAGAGTCCCTTCAACATCTGGACCAGGCAGCTGTCGTCTGGATGGAACTCTGACGGGTCTGAATGAGAGACGGCAGTCAGTACATTATCTCCACCGTGCGTTCACTTCGTCTCAGTCTTACACGAGGTGTCAAACCATGCTGTGACGGACTGTAAGCACTGAGACAGCAGGACAACAACTGACCAGATCACTGTGCTGATAAATACACCACAGCATCGTCTGCATACACGTGAACACCTGCTCCATGACTCTGATTAAGTCATTTATTTCAGTGCAAACTGAAGAGAAGTGGGTCAACAACAAAACCCTGTGGAACCCTTTTTACTCTTTAAGAATTGTATACGTTGTTTGCATGTTAAGTCGTTTACGGTTGTCCAAATCGATCAAACTGAGAAACCACGAGGAGCTTTTATCGAGTACCAAAAGTTGCTGTTCATAAGGCTGAAAAATGGAAGAAACTGACCAAAAAACGCTGGAAAAAAGAGCAGCGGTGTTATGAACTTACTGGGGTCATTGCGAAGCTGCTCCTCAGCCGTCTCTATGGTGACCAGTAGGGACTCAGTGCTGTCAGCTCTCTTCCCGACGATGCTGAAACCACTCCAAACGTACATCATCTCCTACAAAGAGAGAAAGTAGTTCAGACTACGTTCATCTGCTGCTCATTCTGCCTCTCAGCCAATCAAAGCTTTCTGACGGACACAGCTGATCATTTAAAGAGGCCACAGGTGTGTGAGTGTATGTGAGTATACCAGCGCCGGGATGACCAGGGGGACGGGGTTAGCAGCTTTGTAGCGTCTGGACTTTCTCACTGCAAATTTCTCTGTTGGGATCGACTTCCCTGCCAGGCGTTGCTTCAGCCCCTCCACCTGCCTGGACACACAAACACACATATTCAAGCTTCTACCTCTAACCTCAAACGTAACGTAGCTCTAACCTGAGCCCCCCCCCCGTGCATTTCTGTGTGTATATCCAAATGCATTTCCCTCAGAGATTTGATTTGTTGATGCTGTGGTGACATAATTCGGGGTATGAGGCAGACTGACTTGAAGAGCTCTGTGATGTCCTCCCCTGTCTTCTTCACTTCGTCCTCTGGCATCATGCTGAGGATGGCCGCCTTCTGGTACACATAGATAGCCTGCAGAGCGTCAAGAACAAAGAAGAAATTTAGCGTGGCCTTCGACTCGACCCGTTCAGAACCAGCTCACAGTGGGGATGAGTCGGTCACAGACGAGTCGGCTCCCACCGAAGAGCCAACGCACAAAACATACGTTAAAAAATCAAATAAATAACAGTACAGTACAGCCAAATTCAGGGAAAGCTCAAACAAATGTCATCCGGTGTGTGCTGACCTTGGACCAGCGGCTCTCCTTGCACAGCAGGTCGGCGTAGCGGTACGCCTGCTGCCACTCCTGCTGGTAGGAGTGAGTCCACATCAGCTCCCAGTAACAGATGTGGTGGATCTGCTTCCACTCCTGCTGGCTGCTGATACACTCCTCGTAGCTCGCCCGGGCCTGAGGCAGCACGGGTGAAGGTGAAGGGAGGGAAGACAGCGAGAGACGGGTGTAAACGCTCAGTTTTGTTTTGTTCACATGTTGTAGGATATATCCACATTTCACTTGTTTGCAAATTTTTGGAAAGTGGGGACATTTTGGAAGGGACATTTTCGGAGGACGAGGACATCATGGAAACAGTGGACGCTTTCAGAAAGTTGCGAAAATGAGGATGTTTTTGGAAAAGGGTTCTAACTTCTTCAAAGGGTTGTTCTGGGTTCAGATTTGATTTGAAGGTCGAGGTTTCATTGGGTTTAGGTTGAGGACGAGGGCAGGTAACATGTCAAAGACAGGAGGAGAAAGGTGTGTTTCAGACCTGCTCGAAGTTTCCTCGCAGCGTGGCGATGCGAGCAGAGTAGAAGAGAATGATGGAGCCCTGAAACATCAAGTTTCATGAATCGGACATATTTTTTCTGCAGAATTGAGCTTCGTCTGGTTGTGCGTGTGGTTACTTACTTTGGGGTATTTGTGTTGGTATGGCTCCAGCAGGGCTTCAGCCTCCACCAGGTTCCCCTCTCCAGTCCCTGATCAAACACAACGTCACCATTAACTTCAGCCAGAACGTCATTCACAAGAGGCCCGTGGCAGAAAGACCAGCCGGGGACCAGAGTGTCACCCCGAGTCCTCCGTACATTTGAGATTTGGTACCTGTAGCAAACTGCTGTGTTAAAGTGAGCTACATCTGAGGGATAGGGGCAAAGATCCATCTCGTCTTCTTACCAAGAATCAGCGACACGTATGTGTGGTAGAAGAGCAGCGTCAGAGCAGACAGGATCGACCGCAAACTGTGACTGGAGGCTCCCTCGCTCAGCTGCGACAAACCAAACCCCTGCAAAGGGACAGAGACGGGATTATCTGTCTGTCTGCAGCTGCTCTCAGCGCCGCTGACTCCTCTGAACCAGCCAGCAGGAGCTGCGAGCGACCAACACCTGCTTCACCCACACGCCACCGGACTACTGATGCCCGGATCAGACCGTTTCCCTCCACCTCTGCTGGTCCCTGTAGGCTATGTTGCCTTTTAAGTTACGTGGACCAGTGCAAACCTTCCAGGTGATTCCTTTGCGGTGTGTTGTAGTGATGTTTGAGTGTTTTAACGATTTACTCCAGAGAGGCTGTTTTCACAGAAACATTTCCATGCATGCAGTAACATCACTGCAGCAAAACTGGAGACTGTGCAGGACAGTTAACTCTTCTAGTTAACCCTTAGACTGCCACACTTTACAAAACAGAACACTTTCACAGCTGTCTGCAGACAGGTTACGGGCTCGTGTTAATGGACTTGTGCTGACCCTGTTTCCTGAGAATCCGATGAACTCCAACAACCTCAAAATCCTCTGAGGGAGGAGAGACAACATCTGAAAGAAAGAGACAGAAGATGGTGTCAAATCAAGTATTACACCATGACACTGTCAGTCGATCAAAACGTGCACTTTCTACTGGATCTGTGTGAGTTTGTGTCTCTGATTCGCCAACACGCTGATGAAGAAATGCAGCGATGATGTGAGGACACCCTGTGAAGTGAGCTGAGACACTGGATGTGTTTGGTGCTATGTGTTATTTTCAGAACACGTAACGAAAGCTTGGAAGGAACACAGAAAACACGTGGACGTCAGTTTGGTTAAGTCGTTTGAACGTGACTGAACGATTCCTCCCGTCTGGGACTCCAGGAGAATGAAACTCTTAAAAACCCACCAGGTTGAAGGATCCGAGGCCCAGCTTGACCCCGCCCTCAAACTGTCTGAATGAATCTGATTGGCCGGCCAGGTCCCGAGTGACATTCAGCACATTCTGGCAATCCCTATTGGACAACAAAAAGCATGATGTCACAACCAGGGAAGGACAAATCATCATCTTGTTAAAACTACAATGTTGAAGCTTTTGAAAGTTGAATTTTTCCATCCAGACACGTTTGGAAGCAAAATAAACCCGTTTACAGACGTGGAGCTCAGAGCGTCACAGCGTCCTCTTAGCCAGCTCAGCCGAGTCACTCACTTGTAGATTTGGTAGCTCGTTCGAATCTGGATGCCTCCTTTGATAAAACTGATCATGTTCTCGTCCTGGAAGAGAGAGACAACAACTTCCTGTTGTTACCTTGTTTCCTCGGACGAACCGTCACGTGATTGTCCGTTAAATGTCAAATTACACTGAGTCGTGTTGACA